>NW_015171503.1:30830-130737 GCF_001447785.1 Gekko japonicus | reverse complement strand
CATTCCTGGCTCCCATTATTTCCAATGGGCCTTCAAGCGTCTCCCATTGTTTCCAATGGGCAATCCTGTCCTTTTTAGTACATCCCATTTTACACCCTCAGTGAGACTATTACAGGAATGAACACCTGGAACAGAAGAACCCGGGAAATGGAGGAAGGGTGGAGAATTCCTGTTACGTTTCCTCCATTTCCGGGGGCAGGGAAGAGATTCCCCCCTCACATTTACACCTCAAGACTACACCTATAGAACTAAACGTTTTCTACGGGATAAAGAATACCGAAGTCAACACTGGGAGCTCTGACGGTAGGAGCACGTGGATTAGTGCTTAAATCTACAATGGGCCGAAAAGGTAACCGGGAGGCATGACTACAGGGGAAGCCCAGATTTACTCCCTGCATACTTCGTCGACCTACAATACCTCCCCACTCCGCTCTGTATATTCATCCCCACCGACAGCCTAAGCAGTCACCAACCCCAGTTCAACGTCCCCCACATGCCTGTCTACCACGTGTTCTTCAGCAACCCAAGTTACAACTCTGAAAACGAAACAGCCCTCACCATAGCTCCAGAGCGAAACGAGTGCGCGACCACGCTCTTTTCCAACGATCTATCCTCTCAGCCTGAAAGCTTCACGGAGGAAGAAACTTAAACCACTCCGAAACGCATGAGAGAAAACTCGCTCCCGCCGGAAGTGAGGTTGAGCTAACCCAGGAAATGATCGCCAAGGGTAATTCAGTGTAAAGAGAACAGCGGACCCTTCTGGCATCCGAACGCTTTGCACTTATTGCGGCCTCTACTGGTTGCGCAAGGAAAAGCACGTCAGGGACCACAGTGAAAATATTCCAGAGGCCAGGCGTGTTTAGTCCACTGTAGCAAAATCGGGGGGGGGGGGGGGGGGGAGTTTTTTAAAAGAGCGGCTGGTGACACTTAAAAACTAGTTAGTTTGTGGAAGACGTTTTCTTGGACTGGTGGTAGAAAGTGCGGTCAAGTCACAGCTGCAATGGCTACCCCATAGGGTTTTCAAGGCGAGACGTTCAGAGGTGGTTTGCCATTGCCTGCCTCCGCGTCACGATCCTGGTATTCTTGGAGGTCCCCCATCCAAATACTAGCCAGGGCGTAATGTTGCACGTAATGTATGTACACGCTATGTAATGCACAGACTTTAATCATAAAAGCACTTACCTGAGTGCAAATTCCACTGAATAAAATGGGAGTTACTTCTAGGTAGACCTGCTAAAAATTTGTCCCACAGTTAGGCGGCCATGAAATGCAAAAGGTCCATCCCCAGACATTCTTACTCGGGCTGTGCCACCCCCAACCCCACCCCGGTAGGGATCTTATGCTATTAACAGCCACGAAAGAGGCAGAGTTGCTGTAGCTTTGCTCGCAAGTAGTAGCTTCATTTGCCACATTTATACTTCTCACCTGTAAAAAGTCCTTCCCGAAAATGTGGCAGTATGTGCATGTAGATGTCCCTTGAAACCTAAATAAACATATTTTTACAATCCCACAAGGCACTCCTATCAATATACTTTACTCTTAAAGTATTGTATTCGACGGGGCTTACTCCTAACCGACCGTGAAGCCGTAGTTACACCCACTGACTCCCGTGGATTTAGAAGGGGGTAACTGTTTAGGATCGCACTGATTGTTCGTAAGATTCCTGCCTTAAAGAGCAACAGGAGCACTAAATGAACACGCTTACGATCGCAGTGCGAACGGTGCCTCGCTAGGGCATACGAATGAGTCGAAGGAGCAGGCGATCCGTACAAGAATCCTTCTTTTCTCCGTTTGCGAACACCCCCGCCCGCTCGGAACCCCGCGCACTGAGAGCTGCCAATCAACAGGCGCCTTTCTTTCCCTCCGGGCAGTGCGTCTGCGCGCGTCTTTCCCGCCGGTTGTCTGTTGCCACCCGCAGCTGTGGCTGCTCTCCGAGCGGGTTGACGAAGAGCCGGTGGGGGAAGGAAGCATACTGGAGATGGCCGTCGAGCCTCTGGTCTGCCCGCGGTTTCACGCCCTCCATGATTCTCGCTGGCTTCTGGAGTCCCTGCCGTCGCCGCTTTGCTTGGCGTGCGCCCTTGAGACGCTGCAAGAGGACGGCGCCTCGGTGGGTGCGCCCTGCGCTCGCTCCCAGCCTCTCCGAGGCACATCCAGTCGCGCCCGTTTCTTGCTGGCTCTCTTCAGCTCTTCAGCTCTGCGCCTCCCATTGTCCTTGCTACGAACACTTCCTTGGGAGTAAGCCCCATTAAATAAAATGGGCCTTCTGAGTAGAAGTGACTCGAGGTTGCGGGGTGTGTGTGTGTGGAGTGTTACCTCAGGGACACGTTCTCGAAATTTCCCCAGTGGATTAGGTTAGGTGGTAAATGAAATTGAAAATTCAGGGAAGGGGTCCCTGAGGGAATACTGCTACTGCCCTGAATAGGATTTTAAAAAGTCAGCACTTTTTATTGGTATGTTTGGAAACAGTGGAGAATAGGGGCTCTTAGATAATATAATAGCATTCTGTTTTCATCTTTTTTTTATAAAGCTGCAGCCCTCTATCCCGTTGTTTTGGGAAAGCATCTGACTTTCTGTAGGTGTCCTTGACTTTTGTCTACATTTGTCAGCTTTCACAGCTGTGTTTAATGGCAGGTAGAGATAGTTTGGTGGTGGTTGTCACAGTGCACAATGAATGAGCCACTTAGACTCAGCAAAAAGGGAACTTTGTGGTCTACCAAAATCAATTGTGTAAGTCAAGTTAAAAACATTAATGATTGAAAAATATACAAAAATGTACATGTATTTATTACAAAGTAAATTAAAAACAAGTATAGGCCCTGGTGATAGCCTCAATTATGAATCAAATTGTACAGTGATAACAGAAAATAACAATTATTTACTTTGTCTGCGTTTCGGCCCATTGGCCTTCCTCAGTGGTCAAACAAATGATATTGCAGAATGACTCCTGGCATTATAATACAACTTCTTATAAATTGACCAAGATAATTTTTTTAGTAATTATTGTCTCTGACCAAAGGCAAAGATAATAATCAGGCCTCATTCTGGATAATTTGCTGCCATGGTCAGATATGCTTTCCTATGGTAATAGTTCCGTTTTGTACCTTTCTTGCTTGGTCATAAAAATTTCATGCAGCCTGGAGTCTAGACTATTACATTACTATTGGCTCCTGGCTGCATCAAAATTTACACCAGAATTTAAGTACTACTGTACTTGTTTTTCAAAACAAATAACTGATGAAACTTTCTGATCTTCAGTTAGTACGCAAGAATCATGTGCTCTCCTGCCTCCATGATGTTCTGACTCGGCATGCAGCACTTGTCATCCCATTGCTTGTTCAAGATGAAAGTGTATGTGTCCATTCCATAGCAACTCTGTTTGGTAAGAGAAACTCCTACCCACTTGCTTAACATCATAGGTTTTGGACCGTACCAACTGTTCATTATTTTTCAGATATGGAAGCTGGAATTCTCCTACATCAATAGCTCCTTCTCCCTTTTTTTGTGGTCTGATTTACTTTACTGCAGGAGTCCCCAACCTTTTTGAGCCTGTGGGCACCTTTGGAATTTTGAGAGGGAGTTATGTCAAGAGAGAAACCATCTTCTGGGGGAGGGCAGGATAGAAATCCCAATAAATAAATAAATTAGAGGAAAATTCCATCTAAACTCTCATTTCACTGTACTCTAACTGTTAGTTGTTAACCCCCCCCCCCCAGCCTGTTAATTAGCTCACACAGTTCATCTGTGAATCTGGAAAGGGAGTGGGGAAGCTTGTTCCTGTCCAGAATATACCTTGGAGACAGGGCTATGATTGGTTGGGGAAGGTCAGGAGGTTATGGCTGGGGCTTTCTATAAAATATAGCCAATGACGGAAAAGAACATTTCTTATCCGTTTTCTTCCACCTACTTCCCTGACTGCCTGAAGGTTGTATGCTTTGGAACACCATGCTTTAGATGTAAGAACCTGGATTTCTGCAGTAAGAATTAAGTAAATAGCTAGCTTAGTTTTATTATTTTTATGCATTAAGATAGCCACTGAACTATATGATCTGTTTTAAAAAGCCCTTTGCTTGAATAAAGCTTTTTTGCTTCATGGTGTGTGTATTACTGTTGAACCAAAACCAGCTAGGTTATGTTACTACACCAGGACAGAGTTAGCCTTGACAGGTTGTGATTGCCATCCCAAAATAACTGCCACAGAAGGTGGACCCAAACCCCAAATAGCTGCTGCAGGAGGCAGAGCCAAAAGAAAATTTCTCCCTCCTTGCTTTCTAAAACAATTGCAGAAGAATTGAAGGAAAGCCTGAGGGAGGAGGAGGAAAGAGATTGAGAAATAAAAAGAAACAAAAGAAAGCTGGGGGGGGGGGGAGAGAGCCAGGGAGAAGAAGGGAGACCGAGATTGGGGAATTTTAAAAAAACCCTGAAAGAGAGAGTAGGAACCACACACTGACTATGGAAAACCTGGGTGGTTGTGACTGCTACTGCAGCCATGGTCAACCCTTTCATTTGAATGAGAGCAGTCAATTACAAGTCCAGCCTTATAGTGGACCAGTCCACTTTCTGAAAAGCTCAGTGGGTGTGAGGCAAAGTACTAGCAGGTGCCATGGCGCCCATGGGTGAACCCTGCTTTGTGCAATAGTAGTGAAGTGCCTAAGACTATGAATCAGAATCAGAAGCTAGGAATCTGAGAGTGCAGCCATATCGGAGAAAGTAGTGGGAATTCTGTGTAGATAATGCATAGGATTATGCTGCAAATCTCACTTCAACTTTTGTATTTGTTACACAGCCCACATGTCTTTTCTTGATATGGTTGCTACCTTGTCCTAGTAACCAGCAGGAGATCTGGGGTGTTTGTGTTAGTGATGAAATGATGCCACTTTTGCGGAAACCCTGGACGTGACAGTACTGTCTAGGAATTAATTCATTTGTACCTTGCCTTTTCTCCCCAATGGGGACCCAAAATGGCTTACAGCATTCTCCTTGCCTCCATTTTATCCTCATAACAACCTTGAGAGAGAGTGACTGGCCCAAGGTCACCCAGCAAGCTCCCATGGCATGAATGGGGATTCGAACCCAGTTTCCCAGATTCTAGTCTGACACTCTTAACCACTACACCACACTGGCTCTCAGTTGTGATATAATGTACAGGGTCCGTATACCTCTTGTGTGCTGTAGCACTAGGTGAATTTGATGCAGGGAGTATTTTGCCTCCTGTAATGATTTGGCCTGCTGACCAGTAATGTCATGTAACACTGGGTTGCCAGAAATAAGAAATAAGGTGATGTTGGAAGTTTCCTATCTCCTTAGACCCAATATTGATTGCAGAAAAATGACGTTTATGTGTGGGTTTGTCTTGTAGGGGTCTTGAGAAGTATGGAAGACAATCATATACTGGATTTGTCCATTGAAGGTGAGAAGGAAATGTTGAACTTGATTTAGTGTTGGGAAAGAAAATCAATTATTTCTGATTAAAGTTGCTTTTAAGTATGTACAAAGTGTTATGTAACCAATAAAATATGTTCAAAGGTTCCAATGTGAATGTTCTCATTACGAATGACTATTTCCAAGCCTTCAGTTTGTAGCACTTGAGCACAGCTATCAATGATAGGATGTTTTGGAGGTCATTAATTCATGAGGTTGCTGTAAGTTGAAAGTAACTTGACTGCATATAACACACACACATTTCTGAGCTGACAACAAGTTCTAATGAAGTTCTAGATTGGTATCCTAATTCATAGATCTACTGAAGTTGTGAATCTTTTTATTTTACCTCAGCAGCTTTAGTTGCCATTATTTCTTTTGTTTCCCTTATCCAATAAAAGCTCTATGGCTCAATGCCTTGAGCTGTATAACAACCTGAAATTTCATTTGTAATCTCTGTTTCCTAAAAGACAAGAGAAATATTTTTCCCCCAATGTCCAAATTTATATTAGGATTTTGGTCAGAGAGTAGGAAGGGGACCAGCCTGCTTGGATTAGAATCATAAAAATTCACCAACCACTGTTAAATGAAATGACATTTTAGGCTGGAATATAAAGGACATTCCAATAGAATATGAGAAATTGTATCTCTTCTACCAAGGAAACGAGCCAATTCTGTCAGAGTAGGGAAGGTATCATTATTTCTAGACAAGATTTTGCAGCTCCCAAATAAGGTGTAACTATATTTCCATAAGATTAGGAAGTTTACCTCAGCGATGGACTCGGTCCATGGCCTTGAACAAGTCAGTAAAATTTGATTGCCCACTTAAAAAACTGAAACAGCAGTAACATATTCTGGAGTTGTTGCACTGAAGATTGATTACACCTGTAAGGCACTCTACACTCTTAAGTGATAAATAAGCCTCCCCCCTGGAAGTGACAATGCGGGCTTTTTCCCTGTGTGCTTCATCTTGCAGTCATGGCTTTAATATTGAGCACGGATTATTTTTAAAGCCTTTTTGTTTTTTCAAAAGGGTCTTGTAAAACGACAACATTTTTAATTTTAGTGATTGTTTGTTGTCGTAGGCTGGTATTCCTCGTTGATATGTGTTCTGAAATATATAAACATAACCTTAGAGATCAATTAAAGTTAAAATGTGAAGATCTCTGCACCCTTAAATAAATTTGTGAACTAAAAGTATCATGTCCCAAATGAATGACTTAAGGCAGTTTTGAGACTGGGACAGGCTTATGTGGTTTCCTTTTTGGTGCTGTGGCTGCCACTATAGCACACCAATGTCGGGGCTTCTGTATGGAAGGTTTCCTTGCAGTTTCCCTGCCCTGGTTCCTTGGATATGGCCATTCCCCCCTCCCCCAGACCACCAGAACTTTTTTCAGTGAAGAAAAATCAGCAATCAAATATCATAATAACATATAATATAACAATGTATGTACCATGTTCTTTGAAATAAATAAGTCTGTAGCCCCTTTCATTGCAGAAATATGCCTTATGATATTCAGTTTAAAAAGAACAAAAAAACACCCCATCCCAAGGCAGAGGAGAAAATGACCACTATGTGGACAGTTTCAGGTAAAATGGCTGCTTTGTGGTTGAGAAAATCTGAATTTTCCCACCCATACACCTGTCATCCAGGCTTTACTGCAATTTCCCCCAAAAAACTTTGCAGTAAAGCAGGTTTAAGAAAGATCAAAGGAAATCTGGGGAAAGCCCTGGAGGTGCACAAATGTGCTACGATGCTCTGAGGAAGTTGAATAAACCCAGTTTCTAACACCTTTGGACCCAGGGCAAATAACCTGAGTGGAAATGGCCTAAGTTAAAATAAGATCCACACAACAGACTGCATGATTACCGTGCTTACAATGACAGTGAGATAACTATAAGCTCTGTCCTCTGCACTTAGAAAATGGTCCATCCACTTTTTCATATACTTCCCTATTTTTTTAGCATTGAAAGCTTTGGGGGCTGGCAGGAGACATAAGGAGGCCAAAACACTCCGCAGGTATCAGATAATGGGTGTCAGAAAAGAGCATCAGAGCTGCATTAACATTCCTGTAATAGAGGTCATTAATTAATAGAGTTGCCATAAGTTGGAAGCAATTCTCACACACACACATTCTTACACTTCTTTATTCAGCTTTACATGAAAATGGTATTGGTCACTCAAGCTGATAAATTTCCATTCAGGCAGCAAACGAAATCTTGCTGGTTTATTACCAAGGAAGTTATTTGTGATATTCACAACAGCCATCTGCACATTTCTTACCAAAGCCAAGCAGTACATAGGAAATGCAGTCTTTCTGTGAACTGTTTCAATGGAACAGATGGAATGGGGTCATCGGTCATTAATTATGAGCCAAGAATAATTTCAGTTGATTTTGAGGAACTGAAAAGAGGTATCAACAAACACCTGAAGAGTTAGTTTACAGTTCCTGAATTATAATGTTTTATATATCTGCACAGAATCATATAGAAGAGAGCCTATAGTAGGTGATGAATCATCCAATTATATCTAGGAGAAAAGCAATTTTTTTCTGATCGTAAGGCTGAAAGGTTATTCTGTGAGAAATGTGCTGATGGCAGAATTTATTGCTGTGCTTGTGTCTTAACCAAGGAGAGATTCTCTCCCTCCTTGCTTGGTTTCCTTTTTTATATGATATAAATTCAGCACATCACTCATCGTTATAAAGCTCATTTATCTTAAATGATATAAAAAGTGTTTATTATGCAGCCCTTGAATGCAGGAGAAAATTCTTCCCCTCGCATTCTTCTCTACAGATAATGTGTAAATTAAGCACCGAAAGGGCCACAGGGAGGCAAGGGGAAATTGAATACTTTATACAATGATAGAACAAAGTTTGACTCCAGTGGCACTTTTAAGACCACTGGTGCCACTGGACTCAAAATTTGTTCTGCTGCTTCAGACCAACACAGCTACTCACCTGAATTTTTCTTTATATAATGATGTTATAGTCATGGTGACATAAAAAGCACATGAGGAAATGTGTTGTGGCTAAACTTTTTTCTTGTGTTCAGTTTTGGTAATGCTCGTAGTGAAGCTGAAGTTGGAGGGATACCTGCGCTATCTATTAAAGGAGTGTCAGCAAGAGGTTAGTTTAAATTATTTCCCTACTCTTTCAAATTATTTTTATTTTAAATTGAGGAATGGGGAAAGTGAGAGCCAGTTTGGTGTAGTGGTTAAGTGTGCGGACTAATCTGGGAGAACCGGGTTTGATTCCCCACTCCTCCATTTGCAGCTGCTGATGTGACCTTGGGTCAGTCACAAGCTCTGGCACAGCTGTCCTTGAAAAAGAGCAGTTTGTGTCAGAGTTCTCTCAGCCCCACCCACCTCACAGGGTGTCTGTTGTGGGGAGGGGAAGGGAAAGGAGTTTGTAAGCTGCTCTGAGACTCCAAGTGAAGGGTGGGGTATAAATCCAATCTCTTCTTCTACAGATGTCTCTGTCATGATTCTGTATCGGTTCCCCAGTCTTGTTGAGCCTGTGGGCACTTTTTAAATTTTGAGAATGGGGAGTGGGAGAAACCACAAAATGGTTGGTATGGGGAGAATCACAAAATGGCTGTCATGGAGTGCTGGGTCCCATAATAAAATGCTGGGAAGCGTGTTCCTTTGATGCAGGCTGGTGTTTCTGAATGGGTGCTCTGTGCAGATACAAAGATGATGTCTCCTGGGTTCTTCCAAAGCATCTACTCCATTGATATAGAAAGCTAGGACGACTTCCGGTTTTTGGCGGCACGATGGTGGACATGACCCTGGTAAGCTCCCAGGGTCGCGACAATTCGCCGCCACCCCTGGAGCCCTTTGGGATAGGGCTTCTAGCTCCTAGCCAGGGGGCTTTTGAGGGATTGCCTCTTCAACCGGCTTGATGCTGGGAATTGAGGCTTCATCCTGAAGGTCCTACTGCTGTGCGGCCGAATGGCTTAAGAATTGCTGACAGGGACAAGCGCGTGAAGATCAGGCAAGATACACGTACCTTAAGTGAGTCTGAAGACCAACTATGAACTATGAGTTGAGTTGAAAACAGAACACCAAACTTTGCCGAGAAAGCCCCTCTGATTTAAGCGAGTGTGGGGGGGAACTCCCAGACGCGAAATCCAAACAGAGCATTTTAAAAAGAGGGTCCTGGATATAAAAGCCATAGAACTGATTTAAGAAACACACAAAAGTGCAAGTAAAGCGTTTTGGTGAGAAACAGAGACTTTGGCAAACTTTTCTAAAAATAAACAATCCTCAAAAATGGGGGGGTGGAGAGGCGAGAAAAAAAAACCATTGCAGCTCAAGCCTCCTCCTGGAAGTAGAAGCCCAAGACGGGAAGCTACCAACGAGCTTTCACAGCTATTAGCTGAATAATTGCAGCCTCTGCTCGACCAGATGACAAACGTCAATCAGCAATTGGTCACTTTGAACCAAAATTTTGCTGCGCAACAACTAGAACTGAATGAGACTAAGAATTAACAGAGCAGAGAATGGACTTCTGGTTTATGGTGGCACGCTATCAATCTCACCTCCCAGACCTCCCGGGGGTGAAGCTGCGCTCCAGCTGAAGGAGGGGGTGCACAGGCTCGCTTACCCCCCCAGAGACCTGGGGAAGGGACCCTGGCCATGGAACTTCTAAGAGTTTGCCTCTTCGAGGGTGGAACGCTGGAGAATTGAGGCACCTCTTCGTTCCAACGGTTCTCCGTGCTGAGAGAGATTTAGTGACGCTGACCGGGCAAGCCTGGGAGATCGAGCATCAGAAATGAAGTTGAAAGCAAGGTCGAATGACCAATTATGAATGTGAGTCAGCTTTAAAGTGTTTTTAAAGGGAAAAAGCTAGCTCCCCACACCACCCCACTGAACCGGAAAAAGGCGAGCGGGGGAGGGATGCCTCCCAAGCACATGAATTTTTGAGCAACTGAGGGGGGGGGAGTGGAAGAAAAAGCGAAGAAAACTGTCGAAAAGTACTTACCAAAGCGAATCTAAGCGGTCAGGTGCACATTCAGAGACTTGTAAAAAATTTGTGAAAGTAAACAAACGATAAAGATGGCGGGGAAGAAGGACAGAGAAAAATTTTTGAAAGCGAAAGGCTTAGAGAGCCCAAAACCCAAAGCTACCAGTGAGATGGCTAAGGATATAGCAGAGTATATGTGTCCTCTGCTGGAACAGCTGAATAACTTCAAGGAACAGATGTCTGTAGTAACTCAAAGTATTACTGCTCAACAAACTCAGATAAATGATATGCTGCAAATAATGAAGCAAGATACTGAGAAGGTAAAGGAAGTGGCTGCAACTACACAGAAGGTGAAGAAGAAAGTGCAAAAGTTGGAAAGAAAACAAATCTCCATGGAAGACCAACTGTTACAAGTGCAAATGGAAAAGGCTAATATGATTCTTCGCTTCCAGGGCATGCCGGAAAAATCGGGAGAGAATCTTAAAGAAGTTATGAGTGAATTGCTAGCCCCAGTGACAGAAATGAAGGCAGAAGCGTTGCTGAGCGATATGGATGTGGTCTATCGATCATATTCAGGCTATATAAAGAAAAATAATCTGCCTGGGGAAATTGTTATAAGATTCTTGAGAAGGCATGTGAGGGATGTAATCCTGAAAGCAGTTTCTGGAGTACCACTGAAAGTGGGGGGAAATACTATAATTAACAGAGCAAACAGCAGAAACACTGAAGGAAGTTAATGCCAAATCTAAAAAGGTAAAAAAACGTGTACAGGAGTTGGAAAAGAGAAGAATCACTGATGAATCTCAGCTTTTGCAATTACAAATGAAAAAAGCAAGCTTTATCCTGAGATTCCAAGGGGTTCCTGAGACAAAAGGAGAGAATCTAAAACAAGTATTGGGCAATTTACTTGCACCAGTGGCAGATTTGAAAACGGAATATCTTCAAAGCGAAATGGATGTGGTCTACAGATCTGTCAGGTACCCCCAGCCCCATCACATCAGAAGGAGACCGAAGAAGGCAAACCTGGGCCAGGAAAACCAGATATCGCAACCAGGGCAACAGGTCGAGCAAGAAGCACCAGGAGGAGACCCAGGCACCCGTGCCGCGACAGCTGCGAGGAATCAGCAATCAAGTTTCAGGACACGACCGCGCGGCAGCTAGAAGGAGCTGCAGAGGGCTGTGGCTTTAAGCGGGAGGGAACCAGGAGTATTCTGAATAATAAAGTTGAAACAGGTGTTCCACACCGGTGAGGAGGAGATTGGGCAGAAACCGGTAAGGGCGCAGGGGTGGCAACACACGTGCCCGGGGTTTCTACTCAATAAAAAGAGCAGAACTGCCATGTTCAGGGCTCCCGACTACCCCGGCACAACCGCTTAAAGCAACCCCTCGGCTCCTGGCAGAACCGACATCGTTACAAGATCATATTCAGAATATATTAAGAAAAAATAATCTGCCTTGAGAAATAGTGGTTAGATTCTCTAAAAGACATGTGAGGGATCAAATCTTGAAAACAACATCAGGCACACCCCTGAAAATCAATGGTAATACTATAAGGACACTAAAAGACATTCCATTTGAAATTAGAAGAGAAAGAAATTCAAAGACTTGGCATTGTTTTTACAAACAAACAACATACAATACAAATGGCTGGTTCCCGAAGGCTTACTCTTCCAGAATAAATGAGAAAAAAAAAAGAATTGACTCTGTTAAGAAAGCAAATGAGTTCTTGAAGCAGCAACTGGGAAGGTCCGGAGAAGACGACAGAGATGACGACCAGAGTAAATAAAGCGGTGAAAACTCTTTTTCAACATCGGAGGAGGACTCTGATTCAGAGTTGGGGGCTGCAGCCCCCAAAAGAGACTATGATTTGAGGAAAAGAAATGCCAAGAAATAAGATGCTGAGGAACTCTGAATTCCACCTTTAAGAAGCTACATTTATCTTTGATGCTTTTGTGATTGTCTTAAACAGTAATTGATATCGGGTTTGGGGGAATATAGGATAGAGTTAAATATTCAAGTTCATTGTATTATTAATAGATTAGATTAATCATTTGATAAGCTTATGTAATGATCTTCACCACTTGGGTTTTTAGTGGTTAACGTTCCTTTCTCCCATAGATATTAGATTCCCCTCCCTATTTTCTTTGTAGTTTATAGAAAAGCAATAAAAAAATCCCCTTCGGGGGGGGGGGGAAGCTAGGACTGGCTGTATGTTTTAAAGAAGAGATGCTTTGTCAACAGTCTATGTAATGCATAATGAAGAGTCGAGTTGGAGGGTAAGAAGCTGTTCCAGTTGGCAGCAGAGGATAGGACCCAAAGCAACGGGTTTAAATTACATGCAGAAAGGTATCGGCTGGATATTAGGAAAAAGTTTTTCACGGTCAGAGTGGTTCAAAGGTGGAATCAGCTGCCTAGGGAGGTGGTTAGCTCCCCTTCACTGACAGCTTTCAAGAAGAGGCTGGACAAATATTTGTGAGAGATGCTTTAGGCTGGTCCTGCATTGGGCAGGGGGTTGGACCAGATGGTCTGTATGGCCCCTTCCAACTCTATGATTCTATGAGTTCTGACTTTGCCCATGGGGTTTGTATGGAAAAGTGTGTCATGTGGTATGCTGCTGCAGATGTGTAGATGCAAAGGCTGATTGCAGAACTGAAAAGAGGTATCATGCAGAGCTGATATTGTATTGTAAAAGCACCTGTAAAGAGTCTTCCAATGATCGTGTACTGAAGTCCAGATTCTTGCCTAACTTCCCATGAGAGATTCACACTAGCCCAATGGAATGTTTGACCTTTTTCCTTTGAACTTGGACCCATATACCATATTGGTTAGCTTTTAAAGCAGTTTAGAATGGGGGTATAGGGGACTTTTACAGGAGAAAAACATTTTAAAAGTCTCTTTAGACTCATGGGACTGGTTTGATGAATCCTTAGATCCTGACCATGGAAACTGCACCAGAACTGTGTCAGGAAAATTAACTGTGAAATTGTCCTTACCCTGCAGATTTAGGAGCACAGCAGTAGAAATGTATTTCAGTAGTTCAGAGAGAGGTTGTTCCCAAACAGGTTTCTGTCTACCGTAGCTTCCAAACTGGAGGGTTTTTTTGGCTTGGTGGTGCTTTGACACCAGGTTTTCTGCATCCTTAGTATGCAGCTTCCTAAATCTGTTTTACTTCTTTCTTTTGAGAAATGGAGCCCAAGCATGTTAGCTTGTCTTCTCGAAGGACTGGTAGACACTTTCTTGCCTCACCAAGATCCCACCCACATTGACTGTGTTTTTCCTGGCACTAGCCCTCAAAATCCTCTGTTGGTGTTATGACCCCAGGGGGTCACCACCTTCTGCCAACCCAGAGTACCCTCCCAAGCCCATCCAAAAATGCTCCTTTTTAAGCCGAGAACACAGGCGTGATGACCAGGCAGAGAACAATTAAACAAAATGGTTTATTAACACAGTATTGGGGCAAGGAAAACAAGACAAGGGGCTTTAAAATATATAACAGTGTTTAAAGGCAAAATAAACGACTCTAATGCGACTACCTAGTTCACTTAACTGGTTACTACTTCAAGACCCACAGCCCTCTTATACCAGGACTCCTGCCGGGATCTTTCTCCTGAGACCAGACTGTCCCCTCTGTGAGACAAGACCACAGAAAAGCAAAAGAACACAGTTTTTCACAGTTAACAGCTTAAGTCAGAATCTCCTCACACAATCTCTGGAAACTGATTGGCTACAACCCCTTGCTATACATTATGGGGATTGTAGGCTGTCTGCTTTCTACTCCCACACCAGTCTCTAGAGGCCTAGCCCTGCACAGATCATGACAGTTGGTATAAGGGTTGCCAACCTCCAGGTGGGGCTTGGAGATTTCCTGGGATTTCAGTTGATCTCCAGGCTACAGAGAACAATTCTCCCAGAGACAATGGCTGTTTTAGAAAGTGGACTTTATGGCATTCCCTGCTGATATCCCTCTCCTCCCCAAACCATGGCCTTTCCAGGCTTTGCCCCCAAATTTCCCAGTCACCAATTGCAAGCCGCTGTGAATACACAAGCATTGAAAGTAACACAGAATCTTTGCTGTGTAGGAGCAGCAAAAGAGAAAAGCCTACTACAGCCCCGGTCACACGGGCCGGATATTGCAGGGGGGAGGCGTGGCTAATTGCCCCAGCGCAGTTTGATCCGCGATTATGCAATCAGATGCGCCAGTGGCACACCACGGGTCCTTCCCTCGGCGCCGGCGGGTAAACGAGGGACCGGAGGGGAATGCTGCGCGCCGGCGCGATCACACCACGGGAGTCTGGAGGCAGCCCGTGGCAAACGTTTACTAGTACTTTGGAGGTACTACTTTTTTAACGCGCATTTTTGGCGGTAAGCCATGGGTGCGCTCCACTTCCCAGATGTTGGGGTGTGATCGTGCCCGGATAATCCGCCCACCATCCGTGCCTCTCCCGCGGCAACTTTGCCATGTGACTGGGGCCTTTGATGATCTTTTCACAAATTTAACCTGTTGAATGGTGTGTGTGTTCCTACTTTTTATTTAGTGATGGATTGTTTTTTAACTTCTCTTCCTTCCTCATAGTTATGCAAAGTAACCACTACAAGAGGCAGCTTACCCATTTTAATTCTGCTGGGAAAGCTGGCAGATGCTATTCCAATTTTTGCTGATGAGCTGGTAATTGAACATAGTAAGTATTACAAAGTATACATAACTATACAGTGAATGTACTAAAACATCTGTGAAGATGAAAGGAAACTTGTTTTTATGCCATTCTTGTAGTTGATTTGGGGCCAATTCACACATTACAAAGTCCACATGTTAGACATGTGGCCTGTCAACAGACCTGCATCTAGAGTTCCACGCTGGTAATTAAATTCCTATGTACCCAGTGACCTGATTTGGATCAGGAAGCTGGCATACGAGGAGAGGGTGCTTCACATCCTCCCCATTGTTTTCCCAAGATGAAATGGAAGCCATTGCTTTATGTTAACAATGGCATCAAGCTCTACTAAGGAGGTTAAATTCTCATCGACTGTAGAGAACCATTTTATTCTCTTCCAAATAAACACCGAGTCATCTTGTGGGATGGTGATATCATTAAAACTAGAGTTATTTTTGCAATTATAAGAGATTATAAGAGGAAGATGGTCACTTTCAGTTCTGGCACTAATGCAAAATTTTTGGATACATGGAAAGTTTAAAGGTGAACAAATGCAGTAATCTACGACACTACAACCTCTTGAAGAGATATGTGTAAATTCATTTGAAGCAGGAAATGAAGAAATACCATTTAAAATAATCATATTATGAAAAATACAAAATTCAAGCCATTCAGATCCTGCTTTGTTAGTCAGAGTCTTTCAAACTTCACGGATGAAGTAGGCCTAGGGGAAGATATTCTTCAGAATCAGTCAAGCCCAATTGTCTAATTATGGACTGGTTTAGGTTCCCAATTCGAGCATTCAAATCTCCCAATAAAATAAAATGAGAAGCTGGGTATTTTGTTGGAAGGGAAGTTAAAAATTTGGAAAGGTCGTCCCATCTTGCTGATACTATTAAATTAGAAGCAGGCGGCAGATAGATATTTACTATAATTAACTCAAAAACCAAGTCATGGAGAGCAAAAGCTTGAGCAAAAGGGGTTAAAGAGCCTATTTGATTTACTGAGAGGTTAGATTTGAATAGTGAAGTGAGACCAGCCATATTACGACCCTTTGAGAACAGTTTATATGTGGGGAGACTAAAGGGAGTATAATCACTGATGGCCCATTAAGTCCACAACTTAGTTCAGCCTTTGCACTGTAGAGCCTTTACATTAGCCCTGTCTAAATGTTTTCCCTTCAAAAATGCTCTCAGGTCGGTTTAATAAAATCCCCCTACATGAAAGGTTATGTTCTTGTCCTTTAAAATCTGTTGATTCAATATATCATATTATTTTTGACTGTCAATTTCACTCAGCCATACGCAAATAATTGTTGTCATATTTATTTCCTCCTAATTTTAGTTCTAGTAGGGAAAAAGCTGTTCAGTATCTACTAAAGGCTTTCCCCACCCCTCCCTGCAGGCCCGCGCTACCGCGTGGGGCCCTCCATAGCCCTCCCTGGCCTTCCCTAGCCCCCTCCCTGCAGGCCCTCGCTACCGCGCTGGGCCCTCCAGAACCCTCCCGGCCTTCCCTATCCCCTCTCAGGTGCAAGCTGTCCCTCCTCCGTGAGAAAGAATCTGCATCTCTCCCCCCCATATCTACCAATCCAAAACAGTCGAGTGGCATCTTTAAGACCAAGTTTTTATTCAGGTGCAAGCTGTTCCTCCTCTGTGAGGAAGAATCTGCATCTCTCCCCCCCATATCTACCAATCCAAAACAGTCGAGTGGCATCTTTAAGACCAAGTTTTTATTCAGGTGCAAGCTGTTCCTCCTCTGTGAGGAAGAATCTGCATCTCTCCCCCCCATATCTACCAATCCAAAACAGTCGAGTGGCATCTTTAAGACCAAGTTTTTATTCAGGTGCAAGCTGTCCCTCCTCCGTGAGAAAGAATCTGCATCTCTCCCCCCCATATCTACCAATCCAAAGCAGTTCAGTGGCATCTTTAAGACCAAGTTTTTATTCAGGTGCAAGGTGTCCCTCCTCTGCGAGGACAGATCTGCACGTTCCCCCCCCCCCAATAGCTAGCAATCCAAAACAGTCCAGTGGAGCCCGAGTGGTGGGGGTTGCCATTTTTTCTACGGGATTCTTGGCCACAGTAGTAGATATAATGGTCTTCTGAGTTAAATTCACCCATTCCCATCCACTTTAGTTCACTGATTCCCAAGATGTCGATGTTCAGTCTTGCCATCTCATTTTTGACCACGTCAAGTTTACCTTGACTCAGATCTTACATTCCAGGTTCCTATGCAGTATTGTTCTTTGCAGCATCGGACTTTCCTTTCACCATTGGACACATCCACAGCTGAGCGTCCTTTCAGCTTCGGTCCATCCGCTTCACTCTTTCTGGGGTTACTTGTACTTGCCCTCTGCTCTTCTCCAGTAGCATATTGAACACCTTCTGACCTGAGGGGCTGATCTTCCGGTGTCATATCTTTTAGCCTTTTGTTACTGTCCATGGGGTTTTCTTGGCAAAGATACTGGAGTGGGTTGCCATTTCCTTCTCCAGGGGATCACACTTGGTCTGAGTTCTCCGCTGTGGCCTGTCCGTCTTGGGTGGCCCTCCACGGCATAGCCCACAGCCTCATCGAACCACGCAAGCCCCCTCGCCACGTCAAGGCAGCGATCCATGAGGGAGACTACTACCACTACTATACTATAATAGTCCTTCTGTATTGTGACTGATCCTAGGCTGAATAATGTTAAACTTTTGGTTTTTGTTTTTATGTGGTTTTTTAACCTTTGTTTTAATTGTCTAGTTTTTAAAATTCAGTGTGATTATAAACCACTCGGGGTGGTCTACTTGTGCCCAAAAGTAGGGTAACAAAATTTTAATAAAGAATAAAATGTGACTTCAGGGCAGTCGTCTTATACCTATACATGTTTATTTATTGAATAACAATAAGTTATTCAGTATGTAGAATCAATAAGTGTCCATGGGTGTAGATGATTCTAAGTAATAATCACACATCATCTGAACCACAGGACGGGTACTGGCGACTGTCCCTTTTGCTCTTCTTGAATGGTGCTTCTGCAGGCTTGAATATATCATGTTCTCAGACAGTTATCAGTGTTCTGTCTTTACACTTGCCTTTTCTGTTCTCCCTGCAGGTAGCATGTTAGAGCATCTGGCTACATGTTTGATGTATCCCAACGAGAGAATAAAGGCTGCTGTATGTTACCTTTATGGCAAGTTGTACTCTGCCCCTAATGCTGCAGAGAGACTGTGTGTGCATTTCACAGAGAGGCTGTGTGGTCTTTTTCTGACTTCTCTGAAGAATGCGCAGACCAAGGAGCTGCAACTTAACTGTATGGGTAATATGTCCAGTCAGAATAATACAAATGGATTTGAGTATTTTTACAAGTATTATGTAAAGAAGTCTGTTATTTTGGAATGTGCCTCTTGTGAGCTTTTGTAAATGTAGTATAAAAACTGAAAAAAACACTATCTTAAAAAAAGTGTGTATTATAAACTGCATTCAAATGTAGCACCAGTTTATAAACCTTAGGCTGATTGCACTCTGGTATGATACATGAATGTAAGCTGTCTATGAACTGTGTTGTTTTTTTTATGGTTCCTGAACGTGGATTCTAAAGCTTTATACCTGGCTTGTTAACTGTGGTTTGCTGTGATGTATGAATGCAGAAATCCCAGTGTGTATGGTAGCACAGCCTCCTGTGCTTTCACACAGATAAGGAAGGATGGGTTAAGAGCAAATCTTGCTGCTTCAGCTGCTTAAGTATACTCCTTCCCTGCTTCCCTTTAATGATAACTTTCATGAGAGGTCTGTAAGGAGAATCGAGCAGGGAGAAGTCAAGTTATCCTCTGCCTCTAGTGTTCTGTTGATGGTTTCAGAATGGCAGATGTTTGGATGGGGTGTTGTCTAGCCTACCTGGACAATGGTACTTAGTGCTCTTAGTGCCCTGGGAAGACCCAACTGCTGCTCTGCCATAGATACTGGAATGCACATAATCATACAAGTGGTGATTCATTAGAACTGTATCCTTTACATCACTTTTTTTGGGTATTTCTTTGTATTTTTAAAATATGTGCTTGTGTGTGTACGTGTGAGTGTATGTGCACCTGGAAGTCATGGCGACCTCTGGTGACTGACCCCTACTGGGGGCCTGGAGGATATTTAGTGAGGTAGCTGAATAAAGCCTGCCCCCGACTCCCACCTCTGGTATTTCAAGGAGGTCTCCCATACAAGTACTTGCCAGAGTTGACCCTGCTTAGCTTCCGAGATCTGACGAGATTGGGCTTGTCTGGGCTATCAGGGCTTTGACATCACTTTTTAATGTTTAGATCGGTACCATGGTTTAGCCTGCCTAACAGCCCGATGTCTGTTTGGAAGGAAGTCCCACAAAGTTCAGTGAGGCTTACTTCCAATTAAATGTGCATAGGATTTCATAGGACTGCACCCCTAGCCTCAAATTGTCATCATTTGGAAATTTGGGAAAACACTATAGTAGTTACCTACAAGTTCCAGGTAATTTTAGCAATTTTTGCAGAACCAGAGAAATGTATGCATTTTTGTTGCTCCTCCTGAAAATCCAAAATATATTATTATTATTATTTCCCAAAAATAATAAATAAAAAAGAGTAGTAACAATAACACATAGCAGGCAACTACCAAAGAATATAGACATTTTAGAACGCAATGATATGGTACTTAAATGTTTTATAATCTGTATTTGTTCCAGTTCCTCATTTTCTCTTTGTTGCAGGTTTGTTAAATCAGCTGTTGAAATATGACCACTTTGTTTCAGTTACTATGGGTAATTCATGGAAAGGAGCAGATTCTGCAAGTCCAGAGTTGTTTGAGAGAGAGAGTCCATTACCTTTAATGCTCAAGAAGGTAATTGCTACAAGATGTTACTCAGTTTCATAACGTGCTGGATAAAAACCAGTTGTCGTGTTAGTTTATATTTTGAGTTATCATTAGGAGTGTGCAATCCCCCCCCCCCTTTTGTTTTGTTCTGGTATATTGAACTGCGTTCCGTGCACCTTGGTGCTTAGTCATGCCGGCCACATGACCACGGAAACGTCTTCGGACAGCGCTGGCTCTTCGGCTTTGAGACGGAGATGGGCACCGCAACCCTAGAGTCGGACTTGACTGGCTTTCGAGCAAGGGAACCTTTACCTTTACCTTTATATTGAACTGAAAAAAAAATTGGGTTTCCCAAGAACTTCCAGATCCCAATTCCGGTGTGGTATTTGGATCTGGGATTTTTCAGAAATCCTGAATTTTTGGTCCAATAGACCTGTGGGAAACAGTCTGGTCCATATGGGCACAGCTGATCCTGGGCTGACTTTTCTTGCAGCCCTGTTTAAACTGAGCTGCAAGAGAAGCCAGTGCTAAGCCGAGGTGGAGGGGAGCTCTTAGCCTGGGCTGACTACTCTTGCAGCTCGGTTTAAACTGGGCTGAAGGGCAGCATAGGAGCTGGCATGAGGTGGCATGGAGCACTCAGCTCCCGCTGCCCTGGCCCATCCTGGGCTGACTTGTCTTGCAGCTGGTTTAAACTGGGCTGCAGGAGAAGCCAACTAGCCCCACGCCAAGCCAGCGGGGCTGTCTTCTGCAGCCTCAGAAGCCCAACAAACAGCTGAGGTGGGAGCAGTCTGCTCCTGCCCCTTGCTGTTTTCGGATCTACTGGTAATTCTCGAATATATCCAGGATTTTCTCGGGATTTCCCCCCTCCGTTTTCCCAAGAAAACCTGGATATATTTGGGAAGCTGAAATATATTTTGGCTTGGGTAGATCTGAATCCACACCCCTAGTTATCATGCTGAATACTAAACTTACTTCATTAAATTTTTTTTTAAAATACCAATTAAAATTAATAAATACCTTGTGCCCAAGAAGAAATTAAAAAGCCTCTTTAATGGCTGGGAATGGTTTTTACTAGTTACAGATGGCACTGTACGCTCTCTATAATGGTCCCTTTGATCACTGAGTTATGCAGATGTGATTTGGTTTTTATAAGCATTTGTTCATTTGTTAATTTAAAGTTATTTTCACTGTATGGTTTTGAAATAATAATCCACATATTAAAACCAACAAGCTACTAAATATAGATAGCATGTACCCAAGTTTTCTTAAGGACTCAAATGTGAAGTTGTTGATATCCTAATTATGCAATATCATAAGAATTGGTCTCTCTCTCAGAGGACTGGAAAGTAGCATCACTGTTTTTTAAAAAGGGGGATTGAGAGCTTACATAACCTAATGTCTGATCCATATAAATTGGTGGAAGCCATTATTAGAGATAGAATTATTAAACATACAGAGGAACAAGCCTTACTGAGGAAGAATCTGCATAACGTTGGCAAAGGGAAATCCTGCCTGACTAACCTTTTGCAGTTATTTGAGAATGTTAACAAGCATAAGGATGAGTTGATAGGCATTTATTTATTTAAAACATTTCTATGCTGCCTTTTGGCCCAAATCAGGATCCCCAAGGTGGCAAATGTGTCAGACATTCATACATTAAAACCAGCATTTAAAACACAAATATACATAAAATATTTAAAACAAACAAAATACATAAACACAAGGATGAGGACTAAGAAGAGTTAGTGAGGGAACACTAAACAAAACAAAAACATCTTCAGCTATTGGCAGAAGGCAACGATAGAGGGAGACAGGCCAATCTCCTTGGAAGGAAGTTCCAAAGTTTTGGTACCAGTACTGATATTCTTAAACTCCCCCAAGACTTTTGATAAAGTCATTAACCAGATTCTCTTAACACTGACAGGGTAAAATGACAGATTCTCTCATAGATTACTAACTGGTTAAGCAAGCTGAAACAGAGAACAGGAGTGAATGGAGCATTAGGGTTTCCCAGGGATCTGTATTAGGACTGGTGCTATTTGATCAGGAATTGGGGATGAAAAATAAGGTGGCAAAACTTGCAGATGACACTGAGGCTGCATCTGCAGCAGGGTGCAAAAGTGCACTCTTGCCATGGCAGCAGGAGCAAGCAGCTTGGGAATGGGCGGGAACAGTATCCACATGCCCCATTACCACAAGTGCAGGGTTTTTCACTTAAAAAAAAGGTCAGCGAATCAGAAATATGATTGATGTTTAAATAGAATGGTGAAAATGGAAAAGAGTACTCTTTTCTCTTTCTCCCACAATACCAGAACTTGGGGGCTTCTGATAAATTGTTGGGTTGATTCAGGATAGAAAAAAGTTGATTCAAGATAGACCAAAGAGAGAACTTATGTGTAATTACTTTATGGAATTCATAGCCACAAGCTTTGTAGAAGCTTAGATAGTTTAAGGGGGGGATTAGACAAATCCATAGAGAATAGGCCCATCAGTGGCTGTTAGCCATGATGGTTCAATGGGACCTCCGTGTTTGGAGGCAGTATACTTCTATGTGTCAGTTGCCGCAGGGCAGAAGCAGGGGATGTTTGCGGTTCTGTATTCCTTGCTGTAAATCTTCCAGGACATCTGGTCAATCACTGTGGGAAACAAGATGCCAGACTATTGGTCTGATTCAGCATGTTTCTTGATACATCCTTAAAACATTAGTTATAAGCTTTTTGACAAGGGTTTTTTTAATTTTAAATTTTAGTTCTCATTTGTTCAGTAAAAGCATTTTCCTAGTTAAATTGGCTGCAGTAATTTAGTGTCATTTAATCTCATTTCTGATATTCCTCACAGCTATTGTTATCAAGAGATGAACTGTTACAGGTAGCAAGTGCACAGTGTATCGCTGCTGTTTTGGTGCATTCTCCAGCAAAATATGCCCCTGCCTTTATCCATGCAGATATTCCAGGTAACACAAAAATTAACCAGATAGCTCTATAAATTGTTCACCACTCTGCAGGATGCCTTGGTGACATATGATCGAAGAGGCCATATTTATAATAATTTTAGCAGTTATTCTATTGCATCAGCAGTACTTTGGGAATGGACATTGTGGTGCCTTTAAAAAGTGGCATAATAAACACTTTTTATTTTTGCTGTAACAGACATGGCTATTCCTCTAGTATAATTACTTAGAAATTAGGTAAACTATACACTGTGACTTATATAGAGAGTTTAGTGATTGGCATCCTACATCCCAGGGCCGTAATCATATACTTAGACACACCTTCTTATCTCAGGATTGTAGTTGTCTCATTCTGTGTTGCATCCCCCCCCCCCCCCCCTTGGGTTTTAAAAAATGAGTGTTCAAAATACATTATGTTGGCTTGGTAGCAGTACAATAAATACGGAGTGAAGATTGGAAAAACTGTCTTGTAGTGTGGGGTGGGGGGGCAGGGAAAATGTTCCTAATGTGAATGGTACCTGCAACAATGTGAAACATTCCAACCACAGGGCGTGCAAACACCCTTCCATTGCAGTCTCTCCAAAGCTTTGTATCAAACCTGGTTTTGGAAGGATGGGAGCAAAGCAGGGGAAATCCTAGAAAGTGAATGATTAGGGAACAAATAACCACCACTCTAGTATCAATGACAAAATGAAACAAAATCTTCACATGGACGCAATCCTAGTATAATTATAAAGATCTCTTACTTAAATCCTACACTGTTGTATTTACTTTAGTAAATTGTTTCAGTTATTCAGGATATATTTTCTTTCTCCCAAGGATTTAACTTTACTTCTTCCCACCACCATACAAGCTCTAAGTGTTTTCCTCTCTCCTTGTAATTGCTTCCCTTCTATTCATATCTTAGATTTGGGAGGTAGAACCTCCATATTAGAAGTAAGGTTGAGCAACAACTTCTTTCCCATTTAGAAAGCGGCCACTGGCAAGTGATGTGCAGTATTCCACTTGTTTGTGAGTTGGCAGAGATTTCAGAAATCTTATTTATTTAGATTTGTTTCCCTATTTCCAACATCAGTTCCCGGCTCCCACTATCTCTTCTTAAACCATGTATATTACATTACACAACAAGAGTGGCAAGCTCTTCTCTTGGAATTTACAAAGCTTTTCTGGGCATCCCTTCAAAGTTTGGTAGTTCCAAGGTATGCTGTGAACATTTAACTCCTTTGTGGGGGGATTTTCTTCTGAGAGCCATTTTATTGAGCTCAGCTGCTGCAAAGATGAATGTGTTGTTATGCTTGTTTACAGAGTTCCTGTTTGAGTGTTTGTTCTGTACAAGTGAAATTCTCATCTGGTCAATTTATTGCTGCTTGCTCCTCCTGACTGAGGAACATCTTTTCTTTTCCAAGTGCCACACTGTCTACGGTAAATTACCATCCCCTGTAGCCTAACAGAACTGCTGTTTTGATATTATTTGACTTTCATGTGTTTGCATGTTGGATTATGAGGATCATTTTTAAAAAATTATTAGTACCCCTGCGTTCCAGTGACTTGGGCCAAAATCACATATGAATTGTGAATCACTGCAAGCTTGTAATGTATTTGTAAATCAATCTTCATTCTGATCTGTTGATTCAGACTCCTAATACAAGTGCATTTAACATTGTTTCCGTTCTGTACTTGTACAAAATAGAGAAGATTGAAGAAATAGTGATTGAAGAACACTTTTAGTGAGAAACATTAATATGAAGATTACTTTAGTGAGACACATGAATTTAGTGTAAATCTTTCCCCCCCTGGATACTTGTCTGTTGATTGAAAACTATACCCTAACAACCACTTCAGGACTTCAGTGGCACTACCATTTCCCCCCCTTTTTGCTGTCAAGTCATAGCCAGCTTATGGTGACCACTCATGGGGTTTTCAAGAAGTGGGTTGCCATTCCCAGCCTCTGCCTAGAGACCCTGGTATTCCCTGGTGATCTCCCATCCAAATAGTAACCAGGGCCAACACTGCTTAGTTTCCAAGATCTGAGACGATCAAGCTAGCCTATGCTTTTTTCCTACCAGCATTGAAAGTACTGGAGGAATAGGCCAAACATCCTGTGTCACCTCTTTTTATTTGTAGAAATAACTTTGCTAATGCTTAGTGGTGGACTTCGTCAGGGGATGATGTAATGGGACTAGTATTGCTGTTGTGTAACACCTAAGTTTCTCAGCTTTTCACAGCTGTCTTTTTCCTACCAGCTATTTACTAGCCACCTGTCTCTCATTCTCTGCATTTTTGCCATGTTTGAAAGAAAAAAAAAAGGAATAAACTTCATTCTAGGTATCGAACCTGTTTTAAAGAGCCTGAAAGAAATTTTGCATTTTAATAATGTGGAACTGCACAAACAGGGACTTTTACTTCTCACTGAAATCCTAAAACGGTAAGTAGTCTCTTCCTACCAAATTATTTCTATAAGTTTTGAAACATTTTAGTGAAGAAAATTAGTTTAAATTGGGTGTCTGCTGGAAAGCTTTCAAGTGGAAGAGGTGTCCAGGTAATGTGTACAATTTGCTGTGACAGTCTCTCTGTCTTATGTTTTGTCTTCGCAAACAAGGTGCAGCCTGATTTATTGCTATTTGATTTCAAAATTGTTGAGCAAATGTCATAGTTGGACTACTGGTTTACTCTGATCACGTATTGTAACAGATGCAAATCTGTGTGAAGCAGAAGTACTGGTCTTGGCTATCATTTAAGGATGTGCAAGAAATGTTAGTTTCTTTTGTTTGTACCCTTTGAAATTTGTTTCTTCCGGATTCTTTCTATTTTTATGTTTGTCTTGTACTTTCGTAAGATAAAGCAGTTTTCTTTCAAGAAAATGGCTATTTGCCCTCCCTCCCCCAAAGTTTTGAAAGTGAGGGTGATTTTGGTGGAATCACTGTATGCAGGTAGGGTAAATGCAGCCCTGTCAGGTTTTTTGAATAAGTGAAGTGCACAGTTTCATAAGCAGTGTGCCACCCCTCTTTTATTCCATGAATTAATTATCCTGTGCTCAAAAAGAAAGGTACAGCATATTATTTGATCATATCACTGTAGGGATACCATGGGGAGGGCCTTATAGAGGACTGAAGTGAGATCAGGACAAGATCTTCAAAATACATTCTATATCCCCATGATTAAAATATGAGCTTTGGTTGCATATAGTTAAATAGGCAACTTTCCTTGTCAGAGTAGCATCCAGATACGGCTATGTGCCCAGATAGTCTCTTGGCACTTCCAACTGTTTTTGGAAACAGAATAATTTTACTTGCTTACTAAAAACCTACAGTTAAGACAGGGTCTTCAATGTCAGGTGTGAAATTTCTACACATTTTAAAGCTATGGAAATAAACTGTGTGTATATTTGGAAAACAATGGATATTTGAGGAAATATTTGTATTTTCTTCTGAGATCTAAATGTTACTACTTTACAAACGTAACGTATTATGTACAGCTTAGTTACAACTTAAAATCTGACTGTTTGGTATATTTATGAAATTCAAAATTATAAATGCCTTAGCTTTACAAAGTAATTGTAAATATACCCAGTGGAAGAGATGAAGAAGCAAATTGCTGTACCCTAATTAGCTACATTTCTTTTAATTGAGGGGGAATGGAGATTTAAAATAGAAACCATTGACACTTTGGTAAAGAAATAAAGATTTAAAATATTTAGATCCCACAGAAATCTTTAGCACAGAATGGTTTCCAATTGGCAAAGGTGTCAGACAAGGATGTGTTTTGTCTCCCTGTCTCTTCAATGTGTATGCAGAACATATCATAAGGAAAGCTGGATTAGATTTAGATGAAGGTGGAGTGAAAATTGGTGGAAGGATTTGAGATTACAATTTGAGATATGCATGTTACACCACATTACTGGCAGAAAATAGAGAAGACTTGAAACAACTACTGATGAAGATTAAAGCAGAAAGTGCCAAAGCAGGATCACGGCTGAACACCAAGAAGACAAAAGTAATGGCTACCTGGGAATTACACGACTCTAAGGATTACAATGGAGCTGCGGTGGCTCAAGTGGTTAAGACGCTGAACTGCAGGCTGTGGAAGGTCAGTAGTTCAGCAGTTCAAGACCCGAGTTGCCACATGACGGAGTGAGCTCCCATCTCTAGTTCCAGCTCCTGCCAACCTAGCAGTTCGAAAGCAAGAAATTGCAAGTAGATAAATAGGTACCACTTTGGTGGGAAGGTAACAGTGTTCCGTGCGCTTTGGTGTTTAGTCATGTTGGCCACATGACCATGGAAACGTCTTCGGACAGCGCTGGCTCTTCGGCTTTGAAACGGAGATGAGCACCGCAACCCTAGAGTCGGATTCGACTGGCTTTCGAGCAAGGGAACCTTTACCTTTAAGGCTTACAATGAAGAAACTGAATTTGTTAAATATTGTCTATTATTTTCTATTCCTTGGCTCCATCATCAATCAAAAGGTAAACTGCACCCAAGAAACCAGAAGGAGATTGAAACTGGGAAGGGCAGCCATGAAGGAGCTAGAAAAGATTTTTAAGTGTAAGGATGTGTTACTGGCGACCACTTTCAAGATAATTCATGCCATAGTATCCCCTATTACTATGTATAGTTTTGAAAGTTGGACAATAAAGAAAACGGACAGGAAGAAAGTTGTTTCCTTTGAAATGTGGTGTTGGAGGAGAGTTTTATGTATACTATAGATCACCAAAAAGACAAATAAGTGGGTTCTAGATCAAATCACACCTGAACTCTCCCTAGAAGATAAAATGACTAAACTGAGGCTATTGTGCTTTGGTCACATTATGAGAAGGCAAGAGTCACTGAAAAAGACAATAATGGTAGGAAGAGTTGAAAGCAGCTGGAAAAGAGGAAGACCCAGCATAAGATGGATTGTCTCAATCAAGGAAGCCACAAAGGCCCTCAGTTTGCAAGACCTGAGCAAGGCTGTTAATGATATGATGTTTTGGAAGTCATTAATTCATAGGGTTGCCATAAGTCTGAAGCATCTAGATGGCACTTAGCACACATACAACTATCTTTCATAGTTATTAAACAGCTATTAGAAAACATTCTGAGTTGTATAGGGCAATTAATATTTTAAAAGCATATCTTAAAAACTGTTCACATCATTCTAAGATTGGTAATATTTCCACAGTGTAAAAAAATAAAGCAGGGCAGGGAAAGACCCATTGCTTTCTTCTACCTTATTTTCTTCCAATTCTTCATGTCTCTGTACCACAAATGCTGCACATGATGTGAAAAGCTGGAGAGATTAGCTCCAGATCTTTTATTAGGCATTAGGCTGGCTGCTTCACACACTTGTGCAGTGACACACTCATTCGTTACCATGTATAAGAGGCAAGGAATTGTGGTGTTTGTCACTGTATATAACTCAAATGTGCATGTGTGCATGTGAGCATTAGAGTTTTGGGGGCATATTTTTGCAAACACATGTAACATACACGTGGTCCTGTATCTCTCAGGTTGTAATCCACACAAGGCAATACTTCAGAGGACTTGGAGAATATCTTTAATTGGTGTCAACATGTGAGATTGGCAGGCTCATGTATGGGCAAATATTTTGTAGTGAAAATCTCATGATGTCCATTCAGAACATACTTCAGTTTGTTATTGAGACACCATCTGCTATTTTTAATGTAGCTTCAAGCTACCAGCCTACGCTCCACTTATCAGTACTCTTATTATTTCACAAACTTACTTGTAAAAGTTTTAATCCTGATATTGGTGTGCTGATATTCAAAGCAATGTAAAAAACTGTATAACAAAATCTGGAAACCTTTCTATAGGAAACCATACTTTAAGGTCTGTGTTTCTTCGTTACAGGCAGCCAGTAGAAATAAAATTATTTACGAATACAGCTGTTTTTAAAGATGCCATTAGTGTTCTTGTGGAAGCTATAAACTGCCCTGTTTTAGAAGTAGCCACTGAAGCTGTGAAGGCTGTAGCTGCACTTCTGAGGTAAGTGGGAAAATATACTGATCCATCGTTCTAGCCCTTGCAGCACTGCTGATGCTTCTCTAGCACCCTGAAGTTAGAGTCCAGTGCCACCTTTAAGACCAACAAAGTTTTATTCAAGGTGTGAGCTTTCACGTGCACGCACATTTCATCAGATAACAAAATGGAATTACAGAACATAGTTGTGTATATATAGAGGTGGCTTGTTAAATTAGCATGCAAAATAGTGAAGATATCTTTTTAAACAGATCAAAAGAATGACAAGCTTGGTTTCTGGTTATCATCTGTTATGTCACACTGCACCCCAGGAAAAGGATACTGTCAGTTAATTCCATGTTTTAGTGAAGCAAAATGTTATTTTTTTAAAAATCCCAGTTTACCACTCTTAACAATTAAGAATGTAATTGAATATGTAATGTAATTTGGAATGGCAGTTTAAATGTAATTCTCTGTTTTGAGGACAAGGAAAATACACAGCCAACATGCTGTAAAATTCAACTTCATGCTAGAAAGGTGATGGATGGGGTCTAAGGACTGGATTCTCACAATTTAGGGCACATCGGTCTCCGTTCTGACATATTTATTACCTATGTTGTCCCCCCCACCCCCCGTTGAACCCAAACAGATGATAACCAGAAACCGAGCTTGTCGTTCTTTTGATTTGTTAATAAACATCTTTACTATTTTGCATGCTAATTTAAGAAGCCACCTCTATATATACAACTATGTTCTGTAATTCCATTTCATTGTCTGATGAAGTGTGTGTGCAGTCGCTCACACCTTGAATAAAACTTTGTTGGTCTTAAAGGTGCCACTGGACTTTGTCCTATTGCTTCAGACCAACATGGCTGCCCACCGTGATCTACCCTTACAGGATGAACATTCTGAATGAACAGAATGTGGCCATTCCATCACTTGGTGATTTGTGGCTTGGTGGTGTTTTAGGAGATGTAATGTCTTCAGTTCCATGTAGTAAGCATGGAATTGCGTCAGTCAGATAGATGGATAAGCAAGATGTGTGTATGTGACTGGGTGAAAAACATTTGGAGAAAGGGGCTGTGTGGTGAGGCATGGGGCAGATGTGAGACGAGGTAATCCCTCATACATGTGCCCCTTTTGCTGTTGGATCCCCGCACACACTTTTCTTGTCATTGGGGTAATTTCATGTTTAATCACATACAGATGCAACAATCCTGTCTAGAATGGCCTTCACATACACAGTTGTGTTTTTGCTGGCAATGAGGTTTCTTCCAATTTAATTTCTGGACTATTTCATGCTCCTCTCACCACAGAAAGGATCACGTGAGCTTTCCCCCAGTGCAATATGGAGAACTACAAAAGCTGGTTGAAAGTGTACTGAAGCAATGTAGTGACTTCCCACTGCTTCCACCTAGTAGGGGCCTCATGGTTAGTTTGTCTTTTATTTATTGTGATTGGAGGATTATGGTGAGCCATGCACTGCAAACTTCTTTTTTCATGGGTGTTGAGAACTAGCAATCTGTTTATTCCTTTTCTGTGAAGGTCTCTGTTTTGGCATACCTGTTGCTCTTCTTCAGGCATTTGAGATCTCTGTGTTTCTCTCTGTCTCTGACACTCCCTGCATTGTTCAGATGTGGTTAACAATGAATCCCCCCTCATGTTTCCTTATTGTTATGTCCTCATAGGGTTATTGTTATTTGCAAAGTCAGTTGCAAGGTAGAGGGGTATGTGTTTGTGTTTATAAGGTGGATATCATTGCTTCCAAGTTACTTGAAATATTGTCTAGGGTCACCCAGTAACAACCAGGATGAAATTAAAGGGAAAAGTAATTTGAGAAAGCCTCGGAAGGGAAGAAATGAAAATCTGTAGTGTCAGCCACAGTATAAGAATGGACAGCTCCATTCCATGCTGTTACTGGGACTTATTTCCTACAGCAGCAGCCTTAATACAACATCACACAAGTGCTCAAGATGGAGCATACCTGCTGCAATGTTACTGCAGTTTCACAAAGTAATTTTATGTGGAGTTTGCAATTATGTTATACTGGCATTTCAGACATTTATGCTGTTCTGTCTTACTACAATTAAAGTGTTATCTCTCTAAGGAAATTACAGTTCATAATGACACTGCTACAGGAAGAAGTTAATATTTAAGAGTGCTCAGCTGTATTCTCTGCTCCTGTTTTATAGGGCAGTGTAATTACTAGTTGTGTTAGATTTACATACAGCAAGATGTAATCGATAGATCTTGGAGTTACAAAAACTTACATCATTATGCTGACTAGAAATGAGGGGTTTTGCTTCCATTCCTCCAGTTTCAAGACTGGAAATTGGCCTGGCACCGTTGAAGAGCAGTTACTACTGATTTATTTTAGTGGTATCAGCTAAGGAGAAATTGATGGGCCAATGTATGTTGTTTAGGATGACTGCATGAATGTAAAAAGTAAAAACTAACGTTTTGTGAACTGAATTATTAGGGTTAAGATCCTGACTGCATGAAGCAGGGTATTCTTAACCAAGTCATTTCCGTCTTATCATCAAGGGTCATCTAGGGACCAGACATCAGAACAGAGCAGTTTCGCGGCAGGGACAGTTCATACAGAGTGCCTTAGAAAGCTTCAGAAATGCTTGTAGGTGAGGAAATCTTTTGTTCAGCTTTGTTGATCATTGAAAGATGGATACAGTACAGCTGGATAGAGAGTGCATTCATGGCCTATATCAGTAAAATATGATGTAATATAGCTTCTGTCTGCATTTCCCCCCAGGTTAGCTGTGGAATCTCAAAATGATCCTCTGGCTCAGGAGAACCCTTTCACTGCTCCCAACTCAGAGAAGAAGGATACGCTGAAAAGCTTTTCTGAGTTTTTACTGAGGATGTCTGACTCTCTTTGCATCCCCATAGTCATGGTAGGGTTTCTTCTCTCCAACTCTTAGCATAAAGGTGGTCACAAATGATTAAGAAAGCAAGGAAGAATGGACATGAGGTTGGCTTCTACCAGGTTTTTTTGCTGGTGGATAAAAGGAGCAGCCAAAATTGCCATGCTGGGGATTATGAGACATTCATGGACAAAAGATGGGAATTATATCAACAGAAGTATAGTGTCCAGATCATGAGATGTGATGGTACTACTTTACTCTGCTTTAGTTAGACCTCACCTAGAGTTTTGTGTTCGGTTTTGGGCATCACAGTTTAAGAAGGATATAGACAACCTAGAACGTGTCTGGAGACCAAGTCCTATGAGGAAAGGTTGAAGGAGTTGGGTATGTTTAGCCTGGAGAGGAGATGACTGAGAGGTGATATGATAACCATCTTCAAGTACTTGAAGGGCTGTCATCTAGAGGAAGTTGTGGAGTTGTTTTCTGTTGCCCCAGAAGGTCGGACTAGAACCAACAGGTTGAAATTAAATCAGAAAAGTTTTCGGCTAAACATTAGGAAGAACTTCCTGACAGAGCGTTGGTTCCTCAGTGGAACAGGCTTTCTCAGGAAGTGGTGGGCTCTCCTTCTTTGGAGGTTTTCAAACAGAGGCTAGATGGCCATCTGACAGCAAAGAGGATTCTGTGAACTTAAGCAGATCATGAGAGGGAAGGCAGGAAACGTTGCATCAGTGCTTAGTTCTTGTGGCCCGTTTTTACATGCCCAGGGAAATGCTGATTGCCACTTTGGGGTCAGGAAGCAATCCTGGAGGGGGTTTTTTGGTCATCTTCTGGGTGTGGAACAGCGGTCACTGCGGGTGTGGAGGGGGAGGTATTTATGAATTTCCTGTATTGTGCAGGGGGTTGGACTAGATGACCCTGGAGGTCCCTTTCAACGCCATGATTCTATTCATTTGTTTGTTTGTTATTATTACATTTCTATACTGCCCATAGCTGAAGCTCTCTGGGTGGTTTACAATAATACAAAACAGTAAAAATACAATAAATAAAAATTAATGGAAAAAATAGAAAACAGTAAAACATTAAAAGCAAGTACAAACAACAAGAACAGTTAGTAACACCCCTCGCTAATCCTGTTGGGTCTCTGAATGTCCGAAGAGATCTTTGAAGGCCTATATGAAGAGGACTGTCTTGACCTGGCACCTAAAGGATGGCAAGTCTGGCAACAGGTGGGTCCCAGCTGGGAGGTTGTTCCAGAGGCAAGGTGCCACCACCGAAAAGGCCCTCCCCCTAATTGTCATCCTCTGAGCCTCTAGGGGAGTTAGCACCTGGAGGAAGGCCCTGGAGGCTGAGTGCAGTGTCCAAGAAGATTGAGGCTGGGAGAGGTTCTCCGACAGGTATTGTCATCCCAAGCCATGTAGGGCTTTATTGGTTAAAACCAGCATCTTGAATTGGGACCGGAAGCTGTACAGGATTAACCCACTCAGCCCAGTCCAGGGGTGAGAGGGAATCCTGTATTTCAGCACATTAAACAACAATCCACGAGACAGTCTGTAGTCTCTCTGGTCTTCACAACAGTTTGCCACCAGAATCTCTTCAAAGGGGTCCCCACCTAGCCTAAGAGCAGAGATTCAATCTCTTAGCTGGCATCTGGGACTTCACATCAGCAACTCTAACTCAGAGGTGCATACAATTACTATCGCAGTGGTAGCTCTGTGGTCAGCTTAGACACGAGATTTAACCTTGGAGTTCAATTACAGCATCAGAGACAATTACAAATATGAATGATCTTTATTCAGTGCAAAGCATAGCAAGAGACTACTAGAGGATACAAAAATAACAGAAACCTATGGCTATTTGCCCTTAATACACATTAATAATAATCATAGTTACCGAGTTAAGTATCAATAGTCCAAGATCGTCCATTGCATAACAGTACAGGTAGGCATCAAGGGATTTTGAAGAGAAATCCCGTCTTGCACAGGTATGTAGTCCAGAGCTGTTCAGGGATACAGCTCCACAGTAACACAAGGTGGGCAACCGGCAAAAAGTTCACAAAGCAGCTCTTTGTTTCAAAAGTCAGAATTCCAGGAGCAAGAAAGCAAGAGCAAGTAAACTCGTGTGATTAGCACCAATTGTAAGCCGCTCTGAGACCCTCTGTGAAAAAGAGGATTCGAGCGGGATATAAAGTTGAAGGTAAAAAAATAAAAATAAAAAAGGGGTGTGTGCCCAATTTCTGGTTGCCATAGCTGCAACATCAGGTGTGTGGGGATTGGCTAGAAGTTAGAGGCCCTGCCTGCAGTCAGGTGGTCCAGCTTCTAGCTTCTCCATTGTGTACGTGACATGGCTCATGTGAGCCATAGAGCGGAGCCTTAAAGTCTGGCTCTCAACAGAGAGGTGTTAAGGAATGTGCATGATTATATGGCATGGCTATTAGGTGGCTCAGGCCATCTGGTCTCACACTCGGCCATTTGGCCCGCAACAGGAAACAGACACACAGTATGTCATCCCAGGAGAAGGCATGCGAATTTAGAAACAATATTTCTATACAGAAGCATACAGGCAGCCAATGCAGGCAGGCCAGAATTGGTTTTATGTGTTTGGACCTTTGGGTCCCAGTTGTTAATCTGGCTATAACTTCTGAACTGTCTTCAAGGTCAGTCCCACATAGGGTGCATTGCAGTAATCCAATCTGGAGATTACCAGAGCATAGATCACTAAAACCAGGCTATCCATGTCCAGATAGGGGCACAACTGGACCACCAGCCAAAGCTGATAGAAAGCACTCCAAGCCATCAATGCCACCTGAGCCTCAAGCGACAAAGATGGATCCAGGAGCACCCCCAAGCTGCAAACCTGCTTCTTCAGGGGGAGTGCGACCCAATCTAGAACATGTTGAATGCCCCCCATATGGTCAGACAAATCACCCACCAACAGCACCTCAGTCTTGTCTGGATTGAGCTTCAGTTTGATAGCCCTCGTCCAGTCCACGCACCGGTTTAGCACATCCACAGCCTCACCTGCTGAAGACAAAAAGGAGAAATAGAGCTGCTTGTCATCAGTATACTGATGGCAACGCACACTAAAACTCTGTGTGACCCCACTCAGCAGTTTCATGTAGATGTTAAATGGCGTGGGGGACAGAACAGACCCCTGTGGAACACCCTGCTGGAGAGTCCACAGGGCTGAACAGTATTCCCTGAGCACCACCTTCTGGAAATGGCCCTCCAGGTAGACATGGAACCACTGCAACGTAGTGCCCCCTATTTCCATCTCAGCCAGGCGCTCCAAAATGATACCATGGCCGATGGTGTCAAAAGCCATTGATTATGGGACCCTCATGGACAAAAGCAACATGGGACCAGGGGCTGTAGTATGGAGAGGTGATACTGATTGGAAAAGCTAGCTGGATCCAACCATAATGTGTGGATCATGGTTATGGCAAAGTTTAATTCATTCTCGTTGCTATCAGTGTCCACGCATTAGTTGGCATTTGGGGAACAATGGGAAATATCTAAACATTATATTTAAGACATTGTTAGAATGTATCATGTATCTGGATTTTTCTTCCCATTTGCTTTGGAACAAGCGCATTCATGTAAATTGTGCCTTTTGTCTTGAGGTTATAAGCCCACCAGACAGACCCATTAAAAGATTCTTCATACCTCCTCTGAGTTGTGTATTTCTTTCTGTAACAGTAAAGCCTCTGTTTCTTCTTTTTGCAGAACTATTCTGAAAGGATAGTCCGCCCAGCTCTCATGGAAGTCTTCATTTCAACCCTTAACATCCTATTCAGTGTTGTGCCAAACATGGGTAGAAGATTCTCCATCAAACTGGGTAAGAAGGATTGGAACTTGTTTTCTATATTTCCTTACTAAGCATCAGAATCTGCTGCTGCTGGATGTTAATGGACAGGAAGCCTAGGAAGAATCCTAAGCAAAATTGAACATCTGGGTATATAGATGTGCTTTCGGATATCAACATCATCCATTTACAATCCATGGGTTCTTTACCTAGTGAAGTTTGGACATTCTAGGAAATTTGTGGCAGGAAATGTTGCATTTGTCTTTGAACCAGTCACATTGTTCAAAGCCTAGAAATATTATTTAGGGAAGACTTTGAAAATTGTTAATTGTGTTTCTGTCTGGGAGGCTTTACCTATTCAGATACTCTCAAGCTATAATATTGAACATCTTAATTAAAACATTTTGTGTGAGCACAATTTTCCTTCTGTCTAGCATCTTCCTGTTTCATACGATTGAATCTGGAGCTGAAGGCCAAATTCTGCACTGGGCAAAGGTATTAAATAATACTTAAATTATCTCATTCTCACCCTCTTCAAATATTTCTCTTTAATTCTCATACCCTAACCTCTACTCAGATGATATGAGATGTTTATGATTTTAATAAAACACTATTGAATACTCTGGAGATATGAAGAGATACAGTTATCACCTTCAACTTGGCAACCTCAGCTAATTTCCCTTATATATAAAAGCCGAATGGTGGTGGCACTTCTCTAGAACATTCCACATGCTCCGGAATTGGTTGGTGCCCTGGTGTGTCACTCAGAATCTGTCCCTATCCACTGGCTGCATTGCTTGAGTTTCGCCTCCAACATTCTAAACAGTTTGCTGTTCCTCCCCCCCCATAGCCAGTCAGAACACAGAGGTTATTTGCATATGCAGCCTCATTGGCCTTTGCCTCGGAACACAGAGGTCGTTTGCATATGCGACTTGATTGGCTTTTGCCTAAACAGTTTGCTGTTCTGAGGTAAAATGTGTCCAATTTCCTGGTGAGGGCTGGAGATCACTCAGAATTACAACTGCTTTCCAGATGACAGAGATCAGTTCCCCTGGAGAAAATGGTGGGCTCTGTATCCTTATATGCTGCTGAGGTGGCCCCCATATGACAGCCAATGTGACGTAGCAGCCAGGGCTTTAGAGCATGGGAGAGGCTGCAGGTATGTGGGGGGTGGAAAGCTGAAGAGTGAGGGGGAAATAAAGGTAGGTTGATGATTGGCTGGGAAGGAGATAGGGTTGCCAACTCCAGGTGGGAAATTCCTGGAGATGTGAGGGATGGAGCCTGGAGAGGGTGAGGTTTCAGGAGGTGTGGGACCTCGGACAGGTACAAAGCCATAGACTCCACTCTCCAAACCAACCATTCCCTTCTGGGGAACCATTGTTGCCAATCTCCAGGTGAGGGCTGGAGATCACTCAAAATTACAACTGTTCTTTAGGTAGCAGAGATCAGTTCCTCTGGAGAAAATGGTGGACTCAGTGTCATTATACCCTGCTGAGGTTGCCACAGCAAATTGACACTGAGTGTCCAAGGCCGGGGCACCTGCCCAGAGCCTCTTTCTAGAGGCCGTTGTATTTATTTCCACAACGGGCCTTTTCCCTAGTAGCATATATTACTAGATTAATTAGGATGCCATGACCAAGATTATACTACCAGGTTCTAATTTTTGCAATTTTCTTCTTCTTCAAGTAACCCTGCCTTGAATCAAGCTTGTTCCAGCTTTCTTCATAGTATGTGCCTCAATCTTTACTCATCCTCTAAGAAAATGGCAAATTCTTCCCAAGAAGGCAAGTTTGATAGGGTGATATTTTGTGGGATTTCCAAGGATGTGTAGTGTATAGCTTTGTTTGGGAGTACAAGAAATGGAAGTATGTGGAAAACGTGCAGAATCAGGTTGCTATGATAACAGCACGTATTAAATGACTTGTTTTTAAAATGAAGGCTCTTCTGGGAGGGTTCATTCTTCAGCCTTCTGATTTTATAGAGTAAGATAGACTAGCAGAAGCATGTTAGGGAAGCATGGATGGTTTTGCCAGCATTTTTTGGGGGGTCGGATAAGCAAACATTTAAAATTACCAATCATAAACTTTTATTTTTAAATTGGTAAGCTCCTTTTGACTCTTTTTCGCAATTTTTTCATTGGCTTTTCTTTTAGAGCAAGAAATCTCAGAACTCCTGCAGAAGAATCTGCCCCAGTTAAACTTTGGGGTAGTAGAAAGCCTCACCCTTTTATCTGAGACCCCAAGTTCCTACTGTTTAGATGACACTCTTTGCAGTCACCAGTATAGTCTCCTGCTTCTCTTCTACTTTGCTTTTAGTCAAGAAGATAGGTGAGTGTTAAGTGTCACAAGCAGAAAAAGCGTATCACTACACCAGGGAAGGTGTAGGTGAGTAGGGATATTTCTAGTATATTGTCTGTCTAGCTTGCTGATAGTAGCCCTGGCTGAGCTGACAAAATGTGTCTGAGAGGTAGTGTTACATGCCTTGAACCTTACAGTGCTGGGGGATTTTAACATCCACACCGAGGCCTCTTTGACCAGTCCAGCTCAGGTTGTCATGACTGGTTACCCTGCCAACCGTTGGACTGTCTCCAGTTGTGTCGGGCCCTATATATTGAGAATTTCATATGTTGGGTTTTTAGTGCATTGGGAAGGTTTCTGGTGAGCTATTAAGGGGACTGATATTATAACATCTGCATAGTCAGATCATTACTTGTTGAAGGTGAAGGTTATGATGGCTGCCCCTCTCTGCAAGGGTGGCGGATCAATTAGGATGATTGAGTCCCAGAGACTGATAGATCCAGTTGATTTTCAGATGGCTGTGGGGAACTTTGAAAGCCCGAACAGTGTCTTTGTAGAGATCCTTATATCAGCATGGAATGTTTGTTTTTAGGGAGTTATTGACAGGGTTGGTCCTCAGCATGTTGTCCCTGCCCCCCTGAAGAAGATTCCATTATCTTGATTTACCAGGGAGCTTGGGGGTATGAAGAGAATGGGGGCAAACAGCTTAAGAGTGATTGATGGAAAACTCATACTGAATTTGACAGAGCATGCTGTAGTGGTCATTTGAAGACCTCTGAGGTGGGGGTAGCGGTGATAAAGAACGCTTTCTCTTCTGCTACTTTTGCATTGGCTGAATTTTGGCCAGCAAAATTATTTAGGGTAGCTTGAGGCCTACTGCCATGTAAGGCTTATCTACACATTACACAGTCCTAGTGTTAGTTGGGGAAGAACATAAGGACATGTGACGGGAGTTTTCTGGCTCCTACACCCATGCCAGTTCTTTTCTGCTTGCAACCACAAAACAGACAGGGAGAAAACAGCTGTACCATCTCCCCACTCCTGTTTTGGTATTTGCAAACCACCCACTGGAGCTGCTATTGGCGGCCTTTTTAAAATCGTGTTACTTACGTGGCCTAATGCTCTTCTTGATTCTGATTTGGATACTTTAACCAATTCTTTGTCGACAAAGTGTTTCTCATCTGATCCAATTTAGATGACAGTTTGAGGCTAGATCCTGTGTTCAGGGCAACCTCTTGTTAGATTTCTATGTATAGTTACATGTTGGTCTTCTTGAGCGCTGCTGACAGAGTGTTTGGGTTGTGGGAGAAAGTAAAGACTACGCTGGGGAAGGTTATTAGTGTGTCCGTCTCACCAGGGGTATTTCTTTTACAACTGAAAGAAGTTGTCACCTCTTTTTAATTCTAGGAATTCACCTGTAGATTAGAGCAATGTTTATTATTACCAACCAGTGTCCAATAATCTTCCCTTTTTTGACATGGTGATTGAGCAGATTGTGGTAGAGCAACTGCAGGCATTTCTGGATGAAACATCTGTGCTTCACCCATTTTAGTCTGGCTTTAGACCTGGATTTCAGACTGAAACAACACTATTGGCCTTAGTTAATGATCCCTGGCTATTATTGGATATAGTTTGGCAATCCATTGTAGTTGATACTATTAGAACAATTAGAATAACCTGACAAAAATATGTAATCTTTCATTAAAATCTGCCTCCATTCCTGAGGACTGGAAGGTAGCTAATGTCACTCCCATCTTTAAAAAGGGTTCCAGAGGAGATCCGGGAAATTACAGGCCAGTCAGTCTGATGTCGATACCAGGTAAATTGGTGGAAACCATTATTAAGGAAAGAATTAGTAAGCACATTGCTGAACAAAAACTATTGAGGCAGACTCAGCATGGGTTCTGTAAGGGAAGATCTTGTCTCACTAGCCTGTTAGTGTTCTTTGAGGGGGTGAATAAACATGTGGACAAGGGGGACCCAATAGATATTGTTTACCTTGACTTCCAGAAAGCTAAGACATTGTCCTTCCCGGCGACATGTGTCGCTCTGATGGACAATAGATGAGTATCTGCCCTGAGCAACAGTTCCGACACCTCCTTGTGTAGGGACCGTACCTTGGTTCCCCCTTGACGGTTCACATAAGCCTTGGTTGTAGTGTTGTCCATTTGGACTAACACATGTTTCTCAATGAGGTGTCTGTTGAGTTGTAACAATCCCAACTTTACCGCCCTCAACTCCAAGAAGTTGATACTTCTCCTGGACTCTTCCGGAGACCAACTGCCCTGTACCATCTGACCCTCTGCGTGCACCCCCCACCCCGAGAGGCTGACGTTTGTGGTCATTAGTGTCCTTATAGGCTCCCGAAGGAGACAACCCTGGGCAAAAATCTGTGGAGAGAGCCACCAACTTAGGTCCGCTTTTAGTGTCTCTGTCAGACAAATTAACTTGAACCTCCGGCTCGCAATGTCCCTTTGATGAGGTAACAGAAACCTCTGTAGAGGTCTCGCATGAAAACGTGCCCACGGCACCACATCCTGACAAGACACCAGCATCCCCAAGAGTTTTGCCAGTGAAATGAGCGCCATCCTGTCCTGTTTTAACGTCTCTCCCAAGAGGCAAACTATCTTGCTTTCCCTCTCTTTGAAAATAAAAACTCTGTCTGTTACTGTGTCTATTATCACACCTAAGTGTGGGTTGTAAATAACTTTTCTCGAGGTTCACTACAAACCCGTGTTCCTGTAGCGTACTCACTGTGACTTGAGTCGCCTGTGTGCACCCGTCGTGATGTCGCCTTGATAAGAATATCGTCCAGATAAGGAAATAGCTCTATCCCCTTTAGTCTGAGGACTGCTACAAGGGTGACCAGGACTTTGGTAAAAACTCTCGGGGATGATCTGAGCCCGAATGGGAGAGCCCTGTACTGGTAATGACGCCCCACGTAAGCGAATCTCAGAAACTTCCGATGCTCCAAGTGAATTGGAACGTGCAGATAAGCCTCGGATAGGTCTATAGAGGCTAGAAAATCCCCTTTCTTTTTTTTTTCTTCCTGAAATCCTAGGCGCTCAAAATGAGTGCTGCCGGAGCACGTCCTGCTGGTAAGCAGGGCCGGCAAGAACTGGGAAAGCTGTAGAAGATAAGTCCTGCCTCACAGGGATCAAAGATCGGAGCCGACCCTGCAGGAAGGGGCGGAGCTTATCCCAATAGTATGGACTGTCCCGCTATCAGAACCACTGGAGAATGGAACTTGGAAACAACCTTGGGCAGGAAAGAGACATCTGGGGCCAAGGTAACACCATCATGGTGAAAAACCAAATAAGGAGAATCGCAGCGGAGTGCAGACAGTTCACTCACTCGTCTTGCTGAGGTAATGGCTACTAGGAAGGCAGTCTTCCATGAGAGAAGCTGCAGACTAGAGTGGCCATGGGCTCAAACGGTTTGCTCGTTAATTTGGCTGGACCAATCCGAGTGGGAACTCAACAGGGAAGTGTTCCTTCAGATAGGTTGCAGGTTTGACGAGATGTCGACGGACTTATTTGCGACAGCTCAGAACCAACAAGTTCAACCCTTTTTTTGAATGATAAAAAACCCTTCTTTTCCAGGACAGTAAGCCAGGGAGCCTTAGGAACAGATGCCTTAAACAGCGTTTGGCCTCCAGGGCTATTGTACGCTTTCCCCCCAATTCAAATCTTATCCAGGACTCTGCAAAAGATTCGCCAGCAACAAGCGGAAGTGGTGGTTGTGGCCCCATGGTGGCCACGACGGGCCTGATTTTCGGAGCTCAGGGCATTGTCCACTCAGGATCTGTGGAGATGTCCTCTCCGGACGGACTTACTATGGCAGGGAGTAGTATTGCATCCACAACCAGGGATGTTCAGACTCACTGCCTAGAGATTGAGCGGGAAAGTTTGACAGCTCTGGGATTTTCTCAGGGCGTAGTTAAAACCATGTTAGCGTCTAGGAAAACATCCACTAACAGGGTATATAATGCTACCTGGCGGGTGTTTCAGGCGTGGTGTCTGAAGAACAAGTTGAATCCTTTTAAGGTATCGATAAAAGGCATTTTATGTTTTCTGCAGGAGGGCTTGGATAAGGGTCTGAGTACGAATACACTCAGAAGACAGGTCTCAGCCATTTCGGCTGTACAGGGTGTCAAGGCAGGTAAATCATTGTCATGTCACCATCATGTGAAAAGATTCCTGAGAGGGACTTCTTTGATTAACCCTCCCACAGTACATAGATTCCCCACGTGGGACCTGAATAAGGTACTGAAAGCATTGTGCAGAGCGCCTTTTGAACCATTGGCCACGTGCCCACTTAAGGAACTCACATTTAAAACACTGTTCCTAGTGGGAATTACCTTGGCTCGGCGGGTGTCGAAGCTGAGGGCTTTATCGGTCGACAGGGACTTATGTGTGTTCCATAGAGATAAGGTGGTGTTAAGACCGGATCCAGCATTCCTACCTAAGATAAATTCGATTTTTCACAGATCAGAGGAAATAAAGTTGCCAAAATTTTGTCCAAATCCTGTTCATGACAAAGAGAAAGAGCTACATTGTTTGGATGTTAGACGGACTCTTAATTTTTATATTGATAGAACCCGGCAGTGAAGGAAATCTGAAGCCTTGTTTGTGTCTTTCAGGAAATCTTCTATGGGTGCACAGGTATCCATGGCTACACTGAGTAGGTGGATTAAAGGTTGCATCATTCTGGCGTATAAGGCCAGAGGGTTAGAACCTCCAGAATGAATTGTTGCACATTCTCTGAGGGGGGCGGCTACATCAGCAGTTTATAGATCCTTTCTGACTTTGGAAGTGATTTGTAAGGCGGCCACCTGGCGGTTGGTTCACTCATTTACAAGACATTATAGGGTAGATAAGTTGGCTTCAGGAGAAGCGGCATTTGGTTGTAGAGTCCTGCAACACGCTCTGTAGGTATCTGACAATGTTCCCTCCCTTGGGGCTAGCTTTTTAAAGTCCCAATAGTACAGACTGTCCCGCTGTCCGAACCACTGGAGAATGGAAGATTTGTTTCACTTACCGTGAAGCTTCCTTTCTCGGTGGTTCGGGAGCGGGACAGTCTGGCCCACCCTGTTGGATAGTTGTCTGTGGCGTGCAGGGAAGGTTGCAGGATGTCAACCGGGGGAGTACCTTCTCGGTCATCAGTGTTCAGTGCATTGAGTGGAAAATTGTGTACGTTTCTGTCTGTGAAATGGTTTTTGGTTGACAGTTCTAAGTGATTGTTAAAAGCTGTTGTTTAAGTCTTCACGTGGAGTCTTTCTTTGTGGGAGAAGTGGTCTTCCTGTTCCTTCCCAGATGAGGTGAGGGCTCGTGTATGACCTGGGGAAGCTGTAGAAGATAAGCCCCGCCTCACAGGGATCAAAGATTGGAGCCTACCCTGCAGGAAGGGGCGGAGCTTATCCCAATAGTACGGACTGTCCCACTCCCGAACCACTGAGAAAGGAAGCTTCACGGTAAGTGAAACAAATCTTCCATTTGCGAGCGGACATTGCTCTTCTGACATTTTTCCCATCCCCTATGAGCGAAGAGGAACACTGTCTTCATACTCTAGACGTCAAGAGAGCTATACTCTTCTACCTTGATAGGACAAGGTCATTCCGTCACTCACCAGCCTTGTTCGTCTCCTATAGCACACCTGTGCTGGAGAAGAAGCTTTCTTTGCAATGTCTATCCAAGTGGATTGGAGAAACCATCAAACTGTGCTACTTACTGGTCAAACGGCCACTTCTGGGCCTGCTCCGAGTGCATTCCACCCGGGCAGTAGCCACATCCACAGCCTTCCTGAGAGGTTCGTTGCTCACTGACATCTGTCAAGCAGCAACCTGGGCTTACCCCCCCACACGTTCGTGAAGCATTACATTCTGGATGTGTGTCTTCATCAACATTCCGTGGTGGGACGGGCAGTGTTGCAGGAGGCGCAAGTCTAGGACCTTCAGCTCCCTCCTCCAGGTAGCCCTGTTTTTTGCTTGTTAATCTCCCAGAGGTGTGATGCACAGAGACCACGAAGAAGATAATCAGGTTGCTTACCAATTTTCAATGTTATTTATTTAGCTCACATGACCAATGGTCTCAAGCACACCCACAGAATAGGTTGCTTACCTGTAACTGATGATCTTCAAGTGGTCATCTGTGCATTCACACCACCCGCCCTCCTTCCCCTCTGCTTTTGGTCCTCTCCTTTTTATTACTCTGAGACTGATGGCAGCGGTCAGAAGGAACTGGCGGGATTGTCGTGCCCCTCCCTTGGTCATGCGCAGTGGGGCCGGTGCGTGACTGGGGAGCGGGCGCGAAAATCCCTTTCACTTTCAAGAGGAACCGATCGAGGTCGGCGCAGGCGCACTATATCCCAGAGGTGTGAATGCACAGATGACCACTCAAAAATCATCAGTTACAGGTAAGCAACCTGTTTTTCTTATGTAACCAGCAGCAATTTGATATGACTGACAACAGTATTCTGAGGGATTGCTTAACTATAACTGTTTTGGATCCACACAGTGTTTCTGCCTGTTGGAGTGCACTCCTTTATTGCTTCTCCCTCTCTTGCTGCAGCTCCAAATGCCCTCTAAAATTCTGCTGGAAGGGCATTTGGGGCTGTAGCAGGAGAGGGGGAAGTAAGAAAGTTGTGCTCTGCAAACAGAAATCCTTCTATCGGCAGAAATGTTCTGTTGCTTCCAAGCCAGTGTTTGGGATAAAAGGGACGGCCTTACACTGGTTTTGTTCTTTTCTTGTTGTCAGGAAACAGAATTTCCACAGGAAAGGCAGAGTCATCTAGCTGTGGTGGGGTACCATAAAGGTCCATTTTATCTGCAGTGCTCTTTCAGCTTCATGTTACACCTTTAGCCAAGGTTATATAGAGCTTCAGAGTGGGGTATTCCCAATATACAGATGATTCCCAGCTTTACATTTCATTATCTAAGCCTCTGAAAGCAGCTGTGACGGTCACTGGCCAGTGTCTTGAAGCTGTGGTCAGGTAGTTGAGGATGAACAAACTGAAGCTTAATTCAAACTAGACGGTTGGGAAAGCAGAGTCTTTAGTTAGTATTGATTTATCAGCCTTTCTGTAGCAGCTTTCTAAAGCAGATTGAAGTAAAATATTTGGAGTGCTCTTGGGCCTGGCCTTGTTGGTGGATAAACAAGCTAAAGCTCAAGTCGGTGCAAAGAGTGGCAACAAGACTCTTCTTTGAGGTCAGCCATTTGGAACCATCTGGAATCTTCAGAGTTCTGTCAACTGTGCTGGTTACCTATTTGCTTCTTGCCTTATTACATTTAAAGCCCTAAATGGCCTGGGACCCTAATACTTACGAAACTGAATCTCTCAGGATATTCCCATGCACCAGCTGTGCTCTTCAGGCAGTCTTCTTGTGGTGCCATCTCTCAGAGCTATCTGTTTGGCAACAGTCAGTTCACAGGCTTTTTCTGTACCCAGCCCCAGACCAGTCATTTGGAGTGGCTTACCAGAATGGGTGCAGAGGGCACCTTCACGTTTTGCATTCATGAAGGCATGTTATTTCAAAGTGCATTTGTGGAGGGTGAGTTGTTTTGCAGATCTGACTGTGCTGTTTTTTTCTTGCATTATATTTTTGTTTTGTTGATGGGTTGTTTTATTGTGTGTTATGCATTAACAATTTGTTAGCCACCCTGGATCTAAGGAGATAAGGTGGGATATAAATTAAAAACTCTTGTTCTTAGATTTGTTCCAGAAGCAGAACTGTTCTCAGCCATAAGAAGTTTCCTTCTTTCACTCCAGCATCAAGGAGACTGTCCACCCGCATATGTCTTCAGAGCTGTTTTGTATCTTCTAGGAATATGTCAAGACAAGACTAAAGCTCTAGACTTGGTAAACACTATTAATCACTGCTTCCTAGAGCAGCTTTTAAAATATGATCTATCACATTTCTGGAAGCTTGTTATTAGTGGGCCTTTTCAGACAATTAAAAATCAGTGCTTTTTCTTTAGTGCTGATAGCTCAGATCTAGTACCAGTCACCTGATATTTGATCGCTGTGTAAAGAGTAGCTTTGCTGTGAGGGAATAAATGAGGAAAGAATGAAAGGCTGCAACTGTAGCAAGAGATAAAGAAAAAACAACTGCTTTCTTGTCTGTACATGTCTGTAATAATTCATGGAACAGCGTTCTAAGTTCCTAGTGGTGTTATTGTGGCTCATGTACTCTGTACATACTCAAAGGTACTGTTCTTTTAAACATTTTTTTTATCGTGGTTTTATATGTTTTTAATAAATAATGAAGAGAAATAGCGATAAGATGTTTCTTAACCTTTTCCTTTCTCCTTCGTTTATTTATGTATAGACCCCCCTGAACAAGCTGGTGCAAAACATGTAGGGGTATTGATATTTAGAATAAAGAATTTCTTCCCACTACACCATTGATTTTTTTCTTCATCTGTGAGGGAATAGCCATCTTGTTGTTTGGGTTTTTTGGGATTTGATTAATAGTTTCAATTCAGATTTACACAAGCTATTCATAAAGTGTTCTTTAAATTTGTGAAATTGTGTAGCACTTGCAATGGAAACACTGAGTGGAAAAGAACTGTATTTTCCACAGCACCAAAGAAAATTTAAATCCTAAAATAACAAACAAGTAACAATAATAAACAAACAAACATTTTTAAAAATATATACCTGGAGCAGGAAACCAGCCAGAGAAACAGTGGGGCCTTTGGATGTCAACGGAATAAAGGGATTGCTAAAGGAAGATGGGGAGATGGCAGAGAAGCTCAATAACTTTTTTGCTTCCGTGGAAAGTGTGGAGCATGTACCCATGCCACAGCCCTATTTTCAGAATGGGAGTCTGAAGAACTGAGCCAAATTGAGGTGACCAGAGATGAAGTTCTAGACCTATTGGGGAAATTAAAAACTGATAATCTCCAGATCTTCGACATGGTCTCTGTGCTTCACACCCATGGGATCTAGTGCACACGCGCTGGATCGATCGGCATTGTAGCAAGCTCTTTAACGGATTTTCGCCCCCAGACCTCGGGCATGGTCAGGAACCCCACCGCGCATGCCCAGAGGGGAGGGCGCGGACATCCCGCCAGTTCCTTTCTTACCGCCCTGTTGGAAAGACCTCTTTCTCGTCAGTCTGATCGGTTCGCTTTTTTGGCTATTTGCCTCATGGCTCTTCGGATTTTTCCTCACTTTATTGTCTTTTCTTCAGTATTTCTTCGTTTGTTCTTTAAAAAACTTTTAAAAAACCCACAACAACTTTATTTTCAGCTGAGGGGAAAGTTTTCCTCTGTCTCCGGGGTGTCTCCATCTACCCATATATCGACGATTGGCTTCTGGTAGCGTCCTCCAAGAACGCCCTGGTCTCAAACGTCACAAAGACTCTGGCACTATTGGAGAATCTGGGCCTCCAAGTCAATCGACAAAAGTCTCAATTGTATCCAGTCCAGAGAATACAGTACATAGGCGCTATACTTGATTCCAAGACATGCATGGCTTACCTGCCCCACGACAGGGCTGCAGATATAATTTCCTTAGCGACCATTGTCCGTACCCAATCCTCTGTCACTGCCTTCCAAATTCAGAGGCTGCTTGGCCTGATGGCTGCAACTACCTCGGTTCTCGTCTTTGCCAGACTCAAAATGCGTCCTTTACAGCTCTGGTTTATCCGCAACTACGATCTGTCGAAAAATGCACACATCATCCTCCTATCCCCTCTTCCCAGCATACGGGACTCGTTACTTTGGTGGATTGTCCCTTCGAATATCCTCCAGGGAGCACCCTTCTACCCTCTGTCACCGGAAGTTACCATAACGACGGATGCTTCACTGACAGGATGGGGTGCACACTCCATGGGCCTTTCCGTTGGAGACAAATGGGACGCGCAGATGAGGAAGCGACACATAAACATCCTAGAACTCCTGACTATACAACATGCTGTCACCAGCTTCCTACCTTTAATCAAGGGAAAATGTGTCACGGTCCTCACGGACAACACCACGGCGCTATCTTATGTCAACAGACAGGGAGGCACCGTTTCCCTACGCCTCTGCAACCTTGCCATCCAATTGTGTGAGCTTTGCATCGCCAACAGCATTTCCCTCGTGGCCACTCACATTCCCGGACACATGAATGTGCAGGCAGACCATCTAAGTCGAGCAGGACTCAGCCTTCACGAGTGGGGGATGAACCCAGCATACCTCCTCCCACTCTTCCACAAGTGGGGAGCTCCCCAAGTCGATGTCTTTGCCACCAGAAACAACAAAAAGTGTCCTCTGTTCTGCAATCGAGGAGGCAAGGACCCACAATCTCTGGGAGACGGCCTCCTTTACCGTTGGTCCACGGGACTTCTTTACCTGTTCCCTCCCTTACCTCTGCTTCTCAGAGTGGTCCACAAAATACTCAGAGACGCCGTGGACTGCATCTTAATAACCCCATGGTGGCCGAGACAACCTTGGTTTTCAACAGTCCTCGAGCTATCACAAGGAATATACCATCAATTCCCTCCGGCTCAGGACCTCCTCCTCCTGTCCGACTCCCCTCTCCTACATCACGACATACCACAACTGAAACTAACGGCATGGAGAATAACGTCATCGGCTTCTCCACCCGCATAGTGAATGTTCTCTTGAATTCCAGGAAGCCGACTACGCGGAGGTCCTACAATTATAAATGGTGAAGGTTCTGTTCTTTCCTAGGTGATGACACCCCTTGAGCCACCTCAGTGGGTCTCGAAAGAGTTTTCCAATTCCTCCTCTCCCTAGCCGACTCAGGACTTTCCCATTCATCGTTGAGAGTTTATTTGGCCGCTCTTTCGGCCTACCATGTTCCAGTTGATGGATGCACTTTGTTTTCCCATCCGATTTCAAAACATTTTTTAAAAGGTTTATTGCATCTCTACCCTCCTGTCAAAACTCCAGTCACTCCCTGGGACCTTCCTCTAGTTCTCCGCCAGCTCACGAGGAAGCCCTTTGAGCCGCTTGCAACATGCGACCTCAAACTTCTAGCACAGAAAACGGCCTTTTTAATTGCTGTCACCTCGGCTAGACGAGTGGGAGAAATATTGGCTTTCCGGCATGATACACCTTACCTGTCCTTTCTGCCGGACGGAGTCCGCCTCGTCCCGGACATCTCCTTCCTGCCGAAGGTGGTGTCAGAGTTCCACCTGCAGGCGGTGGTCTTCCTCCCTGATTTCTTCCCAAATCCAACATCACCGGAAGACAAACTATTACACACTTTAGATGTGAAGTGGGCTCTCCTGTTCTACCTCATTAGAACACACCCAACGAGACGAGACTCCCAACTGTTTGTCTCTTACGAGTCAGCACGGCTGGGCACTCATATCACGGCTCAGCGCCTGTCAAAGTGGATTGTGGGTCTCATCCGTCTATGTTACCTGATTGCCAAACAGCCATTGCCTGGCCCTATCAGGGCTCATTCTACCAGGGCTGTCGCGACTTCCACTGCCTTCCTCCAGGGAGTGCCACTGACGGACATTTGAAAAGCCGCTACGTGGGCCACGCCTAACACCTTCATCAGGCACTACGCCCTAGACGTCCGTAAGAAGACCAATACCAGCATGGGATGTCACATTCTGTCTTCGGCTACGCAGTAAAGGACCTGCCAGCACCCTCCTCCAGGTAGGTCACTGCTCGCTAATCTCCCATGGGTGTGAAGCACAGAGACCACGTCGAAGATAAACAGGTTGCTTACCTGTAACTGGTGATCTTCGAGTGGTCATCTGTGCATTCACACCACCTGCCCACCTTCCCCGCTGCTGTCAGCTTCTACATTTTTAATAGGGGTTGATTTGCGGCAGTTTGAAGGAACTGGCGGGATGTCCGCGCCCACCCCTCTGGGCATGCACGGTGGGGGTTCCTGCGCATGCCTGAGGGACTGGGCGCGAAAATTCATTAAAAGAGCTTGCTACAGCACCGATCGATCCAGCACGTGCACACTAGATCCCATGGGTGTGAATGCACAGATGACCACTCGAAGATCACCAGTTACAGGTAAGCAACCTGTTTGTCCTGATGGCATACATGTGAGAGTTCTTAAGGAATTCAGATGTGAGATAGTTGATCTTCTAACCCATGTATGTAACTTATCACTAAATTCAGCCGATTATTAGAAGACTAGAGAGTAGCAAATGTTACACCTATTTTTTAAAAAGGGATCTAGAGGGGAATTAGGAAATTACAGGCCAGTCAGCCTAACGTCTGTCCCAGGCAAATTAGTAGAAACTAATCAACGATAGAATTGCTAGGCACATAGAGGGATAAAGCCTGTTGAGTGGAAATCAGCATGGCTTCTGCAAAGGGAAGTCCTGCCTCATCAACCTTTTGGAATTCTTTGAGAAAGTGAACAAGCATGTATACAACAGTGGCCCAGTAGACATTATATGCTTGGACTTTCAAAAGGCTTTTGACAGAGTACCTCACCAAAGACTCCTGAGTAAACTTAGCAGTCATAGGCTAAGAGAATGGGTTTTCTTATGGATTAAAAACTAGTTAAATGACTGGAAGCAAAGAGTAGGAATCAATGGATAGTTCTCACCATGGAGTGAAGTAAGCAGTGGGATCCTAGAAGGATCAGTATTGGGGCTAGTACTATTTAATTTATTCATAAATGATCTGGAACTAGGGATGAGTAGTGTAGTGACCAAGTTTACAGATGACACAAAATTATTCAGGATGGTGAAAACCAAGGTTGACTGTGAAGAGCTCAAAGAGGACCTCCACAAACTGGGTGAATGAGTGACAATGTGACAAATAAAGTTCAGTGTTGGTACATGTAAGGTGATGCACATTGGCACAAAAATTCCCAACTTCAGGTAATGGGTCTGAACTTGCTGAGATGAGAGGGAAAAAGATCTTGAGGTCATAGTTGATAGCTCAATGAAGGTATCCACCCAGTGTGCTGCAGTAGTGAAGAAGGCAAACTCTGTGTTAGGGATTATTAGGAAAGGGATTGAGAATAAAATGACCAATATTGTAATGCCCCTGTATTAGATCTATGGTGTGGCCTCATTTGGAATACTGTGTACAGTTCTGGTATCTCCAAGAGGACATTGCAGAGCTGGAAAAAGTACAGAGGAAGGCAATCAAAATGATTAGGAGGTTGGAGTACCTTCCATATGAGGAAAGGCTGAAAAGTCTGGGACTTTTCAGTTTAGAAAAGAGACGACTAAGGGGGGAACATGATAGAGGTTTATAAAATTATGCAATTGAGTGGAGAGAGTTGACAATTTTTTTCTCCCTCTCCGAAAATATTAGAACTTGAGGGCATCCAATGAAGGTGATGGGCAGTAGGTTCAGAATGGACAAAAGGAAATACTACTTTACACAGAGAGTGCTTAAAATGTGGAATTCGCTGCCAGAGGATGTACTGATAGCCATGGAAATAAAACAGATTTAAAAGGGGGATAAGATAGATTCATGGAGGATAAGTCCATCAATGGCTACAAGCTGTGGCAATTGAGGGGAACCTTAATATTCAGAGGTACTTAACCTCTTGAATCCCAAAGTCAAGAGGCAACATCAGGGGAAGGTCTCAGCCTCTATGCCCTGTTGGCCCTCCAGAGGAACTGGTTGGCCACTGTGTGAGATAAGATGTTGGACTAGGTGGAGAATTGGTCTGACCTAGTAGGGCTTGTGAGGTTCTTGCTTATTGGGGAGACGGTTTTACCTTTAAACACTCTCTGTGTATATAAACTTGGTAGTTTTCAGATGCCACCAGGAATTAGAAATTCCAAATCTCTCTTTTGGTAGTATGACCTAGGGTCTGGGCACTTCAGAGGACTATGTGGCCCTGAGGAAGAACTGTACTAATTGCTGGGATAAGCTTAGATAAGAATTGAATTTATTTAATAAAGAACAAAATAGGTTTCTAGTTATTTTGAACTGTTACTGAAAAAAAACTTGTAAATTTAACTGGCAAAACTTGGTGTTACAAACAGAGGCTAATCTCTTTCTCTCTCATAGCTACACAGGCAAAACTGTTTGTCTTATTCACACAGAATAAACCATTTGTCTAACCACACAGGATAGACACAGCTTGTTTCTTTGACCATATAGACTCTCTCACAAAACTCTTATAGTCACACAGACTAAACTTTACACAGACTCTCTTCAAACTCTTCCATCCTTGTCTCTCTCCCAAGACTCGCACAGAACTCTGTCATAAAACATCTCTCCTCTCACACTCTCAGTTATCAGCCAATCACAGCACACTCATCTCCCCCTATCGCTCTCCTTACATTACTGCAATCAAACTCAACATTTAAAGACACACACATACCAAAATATGGAATCATTACATGGCTCTTCTTATGTTCTTAACTGTGCACAATTTATCTGGAAAGGCCTGCTGTTGGCTATGAGATGACAGAACTGGGAAGAGATGAAAACACTACTTACTTAGATTTGTTTTTGGGTTTTTTGCATAAAGCATTCTGGTTTTTCTTATCTTTAGTTTGAATTAAGCTTTGTGCATATGGTGAAGATTTTTTGAAATGCTTATGAGAATGCTATTACCTGTTCCTGAAGCATTTGACTTAATGTGCTTTTATATTATCTTCTTGCAAAGCTGAATAGAACATTTAAATGATTTCCATTATAATGATAATGATTCTTAGCAGTATCATATTCTAATCCTATTGTTATGGTGTCTATAGACTTATTCCCGGAGAGATCACTTTGATGACTGACTGCACTGTTAATGCTGCCTCTTCTGACTTTCCTCCAAATCCAGGCTTCGCTTTCTGCCATAAGGAGGGTCCTAGATATTACATCTGATTTCGCCCTGGTGTATGTCCATCATCCTCTGCTGCTTAAATTTTTTCTTTCCTATCCTGAGCTTATGGGAAGATTTGGTCACCGCATCCTCCAGATCTGGTTTTCCTGTGAAGACTATAGCCAAATTGAATCTCAAGATGCTGTCACAAGGATCAATGCTGGCTTTTCTGACACCTCAAACTACTTTAACAGTTTCCTTTGCATGCTAAAGGATAACCCCAGTGCTTTGCTTGTCTTGCTGGTATGTTATCATTTTTCATGAATGAAAGATCACCCTGTGTTTTTTCTTCAGAAAAATCCCTCAAATATATATGGTCAAATACAGTCCTGAATAAATTTTTGTTTTCTTGGCTGAAGTTCTAGGAGACAGTCCTAGAGATGTAAAATTTCCGGAAATTTTGAAGCTCGGAAAAAACCCTGTTTTCCCCCCAGGTTTTTTTGGGAAAAAAAGTAAATTTTAGGAAAAATTGAAAAAAATGCTACATTAGCATTTCTGTCTTTTCTAGATTGAAAGTCATTCTGTTACTTTAGGAACATAAAATATGACTATGGACATTTTTACTTGGCATGAAATTATCACAACTAGCATATTAAAAATATAGTGTATCCAAACAATTATTACAAACAAAATACCCACCCACATGCAAATACAAAACTGAAACCTTTTTATTTTCTTCTGACAATAGCACCTCCTAAAGGAAGAAATGCATCTTGTTCTTGCATTGGAGAGTTCAGTTTGTAACCTAGGACTTGCTTGTTCTCAGTGCACAGAAATTAGATCAATCTGATACCATATATATTTTAGAAATGATTTGGAAAATATTTGAACACCTTGTCTTAAAATATTTTATTCATCATGTTAAAATAAAACATTCCATAATCAATTTTTTTTCTTTTCTTTTTTCAATTTTTCCAATTTTTCGGAAAAAAACAAAACATGCTTCAAAAAAAAAAAATGGAAAACCCCCCATTTCCCCCCCGAATTTTTCCGGGTTTTTTCCGGCCCTTCACATCTCTAGACAGTCCCGATTAGCATTCTCATGATTAAAGAATATTTTTGTGGCCTTTAACAGAAAATAGTACAGTAGTAATTATAGAATACTAATTTCTACAAAGTCATCTATAGGATAATGGCAATACTCACGGTGAAGATATAGTATATTTGATCTGGTTTAAAAAGCCAAATATTTTAATTTCTGTTGAAATGGCCAATAGTCAGACCAGAGGTTTTTTCTACTACAAGATGATTTTTTTACCCAGTAGGTAAGAGCCACATGGAAATGATTCTTACTAGAGAAGTTGCATTCCTAGCCACTATATGTTTGAAATCTTTAGTATCCCTACATATAGAAATTTAACCCATAAGAGATAAGATTAGTGTAGTAGCTTTTTACATGCTGGGAGGCTTTTTTGGAATATTGTTAAATATTTCTGTTCTAAAGGAGTTGAAGTAGAAAAAGGAATATAAGAGGAAGAGAGTGATCTGAACACCAGACATTCACAAATCCACTATTTAAATAAACTGCTTGAATTTCAGGAACATTATGCTGTCTGTGTATGCTGCCATGGTCTTTGTGGATGCCACACTGTTTTTTTTCTGTTAAATGCCACAAAATATTTTTTAAGTTTAATAATAATAATTGGGGCCCACCGGGGAAAATTAGACCCTACTAATTTCTCTGCAGAAGTAGCAGTGACTAAGAGGGCTGTACTTCTGGAGACCCACTTGTGGATGTGCAGGGGACAGAGAAGTTGTTTGTAAGGATGAATCTCTTGCCTGTTTTGTCCTAGATTATTGCTTGTAATAGAAAGCTTCCAGGCAAGTACCTTTTTCTGATAACCTTAATTGGGCTTTATTAAAATAAGTGCTTGTAATGGTTTTCAAATGTGACACTTTGTTGTTTTGATTGCATTGTAGCAGATAAGAAATAGAATCACTCAGTTTGGTGTGTGTGTGTGTGTTTTGGTGGGAAGTAATGCTTAAGTCTGTACCTCTTTTCTATCTTATAGGAAATAACCATTTATAAAAGCAGTTTTGATTTATGCAACAATGTATTTAGTCTAAATACAGGGCAATCCTTAGCATGTATACTCAGAGTAAATCCTATTGAGTTCAATGGCACTTCGTTCCTAGTAAGTGTGCTTAGTATTACAGACTTTCTGTGCAATTCTAAGCAGAGTTATGCACTTCTAAGCCTATTGACATCTGTTTAGGATTGTACTGTTCCTTAGTTCACGAAAAATGCATCTTTGTCTTATAACAGTTTTGCTTCTTATATGTTATAGATAGGATTAAGATATTTACATTTGAGTAGTAACTTGTTTGGGTAATGATTTGAATACCAAAACTGTGAATTCAGGTAAGAGTTTTAGTATAATTTTTTCTTTTTATATATGTGCATGACACCTTTGTTGATATTTTTGTTGTATGGCTGTAGCATTACTAAGAATTTTTTAAATCTGATTTCCAGTTTGTTATCCAGATCATTCTTTATGACATAACAGTGAACAGTAGCAACATCTGCTTAAATGGCTGTTGATCTGCTTTCCCTCTCAGGATTTAGTTTGCCAAGGCAACAAAGAAGTGGCACACAAAGTCCTGGTGACACTAGAGACCTTCCTGAAAAGAAATGAGGATGTCTGTATCTGTGATCTTCTTCGAAGTCAGTTTCTACAGATTTTGCAGAAGCTTCTGGTAGAAAAGAGTTCTAGCGTTTTACAAGGTGAACAGGAAATCTGCCCTTTAAATGAAAGAGGAGGATGCAGTTGGATTGAAGTACTCCAAAGTCGTTTGACTATGAGACATGGGGCTGCCTTTGCAACTGGTCAAGAAACTTCAGCTGGTCCAAAATGTGACAGTCAGGCTATTGGCAGGGGTTTGTTACAGGGCTGTTATCATCCCTGTGCTGAAAGAGCTGCACTGGTTACCCATATGTATCTGGGCACATTTCAAAGCGCTGGTTCTTACCTTTAACATCCTAAATGTCTTGGGGCCAGGGTACCTGAAAGATTGTCTGCTTCTATGCAATCCACCCTGCCAATTAAGACTTGCCTCTCAAGCTGCATTCTCTGTGCCCTGCCTTCAGAAGTGAGACAGGTGGTGACTAGATACAGTATTTTATGTAGCGACGCATTGCTTCTGGAATGCCCTCCCTCTCTACTTTTTTTACACAGACTTTCAGTTATGGGGTTTATGGAGCCAGGTTTTAAATGGTCTGCTTCTGTTTTATGATATTTTTTGCTGTTTATATCCAATGGCTTGTTTTTAGTATCATGACATGGTTTTAATTGTAAGCTGCCTTGAGTAGGATGCTGAAGAAGTGGCACAGAAATATCCTAAGTAAATAAATAAGTAATGTTGCCCACTAGAGCTCTTGATTCAAGTCTTTTCCTTGTATGTATGAAAAAGATTTTGGGACTGGGGCTCATCTTTCCAAGTAACATTGTAAGGACTATGTGTGTCTTTTGTCTACATTCTGCCTTCTTTATGAGGGATTGGATAGCATGAGAAAAGTGTTACTAGAACTGCTGCCTAGGTCAGTGAATAGCTTTCTTTTATGTTCTGTTTCAGAAAATCAGTCTCTGCCGCTTCTGTTGAACCTTCTGTTCCTGGTACAGCTGAGATATGTGGCGGAGAGAGAGCTGGACAGCACAGATTTCAGACTGCTTCATCTGGGTGAGTTTTTGAGTTCATCACCTGCTGTTATTGTCCAGTCTGGGTCTTTGATTTGGAGATAAAAGAGTTACAGTGCCACTCATAAACCCTTTTAAGTCTATTGAAGTCAATGATGTGATAAAAGTGATAAAAGTTCCTGGTTCAGGGGCCAAAGGGAAGCCTGGACTGGAAGAGCTTCCAGGGGGGGACAAGGAGGAAAGCCTTATTACAATGCACAGCTGTGACAACAATTCATCAAGAGACTTGTGTTCTCTTTTGAAGCAGATGATCTTTGTATGGTGTCTGTGATGGGGGGGGGGGTCATTTCTGAGAAGGTTAAGTGGGTTGGGAAGTGGGTTTTTCCCCCCACGCAGCATCATACAGCCCATTTGTGGTGCGTTCGTGTACCTCCCATGGTTTCCACAGCTTTTCCTTTCACAAACCTACTTTACTGCAGAATTTTGGGATGGAAAGAGTACAACGAAGTGGCTGCTGTATGCGCCAATGTTCAGATTTTCCTGGTCCTGCCCACATGACAGCCATTTTCCTCACAGCAGTAATTTCCTCCTTCTTGCCACTGGGGGGCATTTGGGGTTTGTTTAAACTGGCAATTGAATAATATTGTTAAAGTCAGATAACATTATAAAAATATGTGAAACAATTTCTCTGGTTTCCCATCTTTCATTTTAAAAAATTAGTCTCTAGCACCTTTCATTGCAGAGATATAAGGGGGGAAGCATTTTTCTGCAACAAAAACGGCTAGACACTTGCTTGAAAAAAGCAACATGAAAAAGTCCTGGTCGCATGGGTGGCAGGAAGGGAAAATGACTGCTGCTGGGGGCCTGGGGCAGGAACCTGGGGGGAAACCTGCCACTTGGAAGCCCTGTTGTTGCTGCACTGCATTGCCAGCTGCAGCAGTGGGGGAGAAATATACATGCCTGCAGGCCAGTAGCTAGGATTTGGGGGGGGGGGGATGACACCAGGGCGGTGGCGCTAACGTAATGAACGGAGCTAAGTTGTGTCAAATATGGGGAAAGGAGCACGGCAAACATTCATCTGATGTGCTTGCTTGATCACCTCCCCAGTCTAAGGTATCAAAATAAGAGTCTATGCCCTGTCTGGGACCTGATCACCTACAACGGACTGAGGCAAGCAAATGGGTGAGAGCTAAAGTGACCTCTTGTTCTGTAGCTGCTCGATCCTATGCTTTTTCTTTTTAAAAAAACTTGCAGAAGCAAATCTCATTGAGTTCAGTCGGGCTTACTTCCAAGTAGGGAGTTTTAGCTGCAAATTCACCCTGGCCTGACTCAGCGGCAGGTCTCTCCAGACCAGCTGGGATCATTGGGCCACAAAGCCCAGAGCTAGTAAGAGCACGAGCAGCGCCACCAGCATGAGCTGGCAGGACCCGCTGCAGGTCGCTTTCAGCTGCTGCATCCGGTGCTGGGGCCTCCCCTGGCGGAAAAGGTTGACTCCCTGGCCTGTCATGGGAGTGTGCCTCTCTTCTTCAGGGGGGCGTGTTATGATAAGGGGTGCCCCTGATATGATAGGGGATGCCGCCTGCTGCACCCCCCCCCCCCACACTGGCTAGGCCCTGCATGCCTGTCCCTCTGTGGAAAACAACAGGGTTTTATTGGTGATTTGAGCTTGATTAACGGGATCGCTGGTTTGTTCCCAAGGATTTGGCACATTAGAATCTGAAAAGTTGAAAATTATGTTGGGTATCTTTGTCATGCAGTTAGCAGTTTATCTGGGAAATGCAGCCCAACTGACTCTGAGCTTCTGCAACCATCCCTGAACTTCTTGTACTGGAGCCTTCAGCAGACAACACCTTCTAGTCAGCAAAGAGGTAAAAAAAAAATTAAAATGGGTTCTGTTTGGGTATAACTTGAAGTAACTATGACAAGAATCCCCCCCCCCCAACTACTGCAGAAGTTTTATTTTTTCCTGCATGATTTCCTTTAAATGTACTAAGATTTGTCTTGCTAGCTTGTGCAAAGTAGGAAAACATTACATAATCTAACTAGAGATATCATAATCTCGCTATAAGGAGAAAGCATCTGTTTGTATGTGAAGACAATTATACAGTACAAGCGGGGTCTCACAAGGACTTGTCAAGGGCATCTCATTTTCTGCTTCTCCACTACTTACCCTTTTCCGTCCCTGAAAGCCTCCATAACCTGTCCCCCGGTCCTGCTTTCTTCTCACCCACTAGCCAGTCTACCTTTATCTGACCCTCTGTCTTCAGCTTTTCCTCCTTCCCTCCCCCTGGTGGGGAACCTGCAAGCGCTTACAGGGGGTATCTCACTTCCCCCTCTGTCCCCTTCCCCGCACAATTTCCTCTTTCCCTCCTCCTATCAGCTCCCATATACTCACATTTCCCTGCGTCTGTTTATTATACCCTGTCTTTCTCCACAATGGGAAACCAAAGCAGTGTACATCTTTCTTCTCTCCTCCATTTGTAAATTGCAATGTGCAGTTTGATATAGGTGGATACCCATATTACACCATGTACTCCAGAACTCAGTTTACAAACAGATTGCAACTGGCCAGCTCACCCCCAAATTTATTTATTCGTTTATACTCCACATTTCTCCCCATTGGGCACCCAAAGCGGCTTATATTGTCCTCTCCACCATTGTATACTAACAACACTGTGCAAGGTGGGTTAGGCTTAGAGTGTGCAACTGGCTCCAGGTCACCCAGTACGCTTCCACTGCAGACTGGTGATTTGAACCCGTGTCTCCCAAATCTTACTCTGAAACTCTAACCAGTACACCACATTGGCTTTTTGCGTGGTGGCTGCGTTGAACAGAAGCAAGCTTTCAGTCCTGAGTGAGTATGGCACATAGGCAGTAGAAGCGTCCAGTGTTTCCCCCCAGTTTTTTTTTTAATTGTGTGTATTGGACCCCCAAAAACTAGCAAAGTATTCAGATCTGGGATTTTGGAAATCCCAAATTTCTTGGGGTCAGTAGACTCAAGATGGGGAAAAAGAGGGGCGGGAAAGCCAATGCAGGAGAGGCAAAGCTGCAAAACACAGCTTAGTGGAGGCTTCCACCTCTCAGCTGTTTCCCTGATCTTTTCTGCAGAAGTAGAGATGCCATTCCCCAGGTCCGGGCCAGGAATCCCCCAGTTTTGGGGGCTTCTGTCTGCCACCGGCCATCTGGCTGGCAGGGGAAACCCCACCCTCAAACAGCGATGTTGCTGGGTGACATCCCTAACACAATGACGTCACCTGAAAGGACATCATCGCATCGGGGATGTTGCAAGGCAATGCTCTGGTTTTGGGGCAGAACTCTATGGTTTGAGGGCAATTTTACCATAGAGGTTTGCCGTCAAACCAGAGCAACACCGTGCGATGTCTCTGATGTGATGACATCACTTTCGCGTGACATCATCGCGTCGCGGAGCCCTACCTCACTCTCTGAAGGCCCCCTCCCACCTGCTGGCGCATTGACGAGACCTGGCAACCCTATGCAGAAGAAGCGGGGGAAACAGCTGATAGGCGGGAAGCAGCCTCCCTGCCTCTCAGCTGTTTCCCTGATCTTCCTGATTCCTGAAAATATCTGGGAACCCCCCCTCCCCCCAGTTTTCCTGAAAGATCCCAGATACTTTTGGGATGCTGAAAAATACTGATAAGGTATTTTTCAGGTATATTTTTTGCTAGGGAAGGTCCGAATGCACCCCCCCTAATAGGCAGCAATGGAGGTCAGGGGAGGCCTGCCCATTGAACCAAAGGCAGCTGCTGCTTCAGGACAGGGTGGGGCACCTCTCAAGAAGGCAGTAGCAGCCTGATGAGCCAGCAGAAATGGGGATGCACCATCTGCGGGAGAGTCTCCCTCCCACCAGGCAGCCGCTGAGCACAGCAGCTGGGGAAGGAGGTCTGGCAGCCGGGGCATTAGCTGGGGTGGGGCATGGGGGGACAGTAAGGACCTCTGAGTAGCCCTAAGCCAACCCATATGGGGTGGAGCAAGGCAAGGAAGGGGTTAGGAACAAGGCTCAGAGAAGGGTGGGGTGATGCTGGGCTTTTGTCCCCATGGATAAAAAGGAGAAGGGTGGGGTGGGGGAAGAGGTGAAGAAAGCAAACCGACTGGGAAAGGCTGAGAGGGGGCAGAGAAGGGAGGGAGAGGAACTAAAGAAGGGGTTGGGGCCTGGGTCAAGATAAGGCTACCAGGCCTGGCTGAATTGTCCAAAGCAGTGGCACAGTTCAGTCCCTTGAGATTTTGAAGGGGCAAAGCAGGGCGGGTGAAGGCCTATGTGGGCTTTTTGCATTCCAATAATAAGACACTTTATTTATTTATAAATTCAATTTATATACCACCCTTCCCCAAGTTCATAGGGCTCAGCGCGGTTACCAACAACAAAAAAATTCAATATAAAACCAAAATTAAAACAATCAAGTTAAAACTAAAGAACATTATATGGCGCTGAAATAAATACAGTATGCATTACTGTCCAGCAAGTGGGAGAAAGCAAAGGGGGGGGGGAGAGTGCCAGGTAGATGGTACCTGTTGCTGTCCTCAACCAAAAGCTTGGCGGAACATCTCTGCCGATTGTTCAGACCTCTCTTCTTTTGCAGTGGTGGCTATGTTGCTTTCCAGTGTGCCTTTGCTAGAGCTACTTGAGAGGGTTCTCCAGCTCACTTGGATGCTGCCTGTGCCTTCTCCCTCTGAAGCAGCCTTCTCATTGTCCAATGAAACACTTCTGTGCTCCGCTTGGCTGCTGACTGCTGCTCTCTTGACTCAGCAACATATTTACAAAACAGAGGTTAGAAATGCTGTAGGTTTGTACTCAAGCTGTCAAGGAGGGGAGGGAGGTAACTAGAAATGTGAAAACAAAATTTCTTCTTATAGATACTGTTCAGAGTTTATTTTTAATTAGGGCCAGGATTCAGGCAAAGTTAAACACTGTTAGCCCCCTACTATTTACTACTCAAATCTGTTGTGTTTATAACTGATATATTGTTTATCCAGAGGTAAAGCCAGCTTTTTGTCCCAAATCATTCTATTCCATAAACTGTGTGGGTAGTATATATAAATGAGGCAAACCATATTACATGTGGCTTTGGAAACAGCTGATTCAAGATCACTTGATGAGTTAAAACTTTTATTTTATGAACTGGAACAATCCCAGGTGCTCTCTCATTGTTCGGTGGTGTTTTGTCAGTGTTGCTGGAATGGATAGATGAATGTACCTAACGACTGTGAATGTGAGCTAATGTTGTGATTCCCTAATCCTCTGAAGGGAAGCATCAGATTAGACATGTAAGCTGTCCTATTCAAATGAGGATGACTCAAAAGTATGTTGTATAGTTAAGTGGTGTATATTCAGTCATTCTGACCTCATATGGCCTCTGCCGTAAATGAATAACCTAGGGAATAAACTGGATGAGCTAAATGTTGGTCTGTTGCCAGGTTTTGGAGGACTCTGGACAGTGGCCTTTTGCCCTTCAGACCTGTCTGCTTCTTTCCCCTTCCTCCATCCCAGTCACTTCCTGTGATTCCTTTCTAAAAGGTACATCATGTAATCTCTCTGGAGGTGGATCAAGTCTTCTGTGCGGTTGCTTTCAGGAAGAAGAAGCCCACATTGTTCTTTGGTAGGTGACATCTTTGTCAGAATCATTCGACACCGGGGAAACTCTGGAAGGGATGTGTGGGATGGGGAGATTTCTTCCATGCTAATACATGATTTTATATCCAGTCAGCATCCTTCAGTTCCTAAGAGCCGTCCTTAGGCAGAACCTCTCTTCTTCCCTTGTGAAGTTTGTTGTACATCACACGGACAAAAATGGGAGGGAGCTGGCATTGTCAAAAGAGGATGCCACTTTGTTTCCATTGACTACCCAGCATGTCCTATCCTTGGTCATCAGTCTACAGAATCTATTGGTTCAGGTATAAATCTACTAAGATAAATAAAAATTTGCCAACAGCAGCAATCCTGTTTAAAATACCAGTCCAAAGAGAAATCTTACCACTCTCTTCTTCAGGACCTGAACTGTTAAAGGCTGAAAAGTAATTAGTTTATTCCAGGGGTCCCCAGCCTCTGAGGCATGTTTGCAATTCAGATGTAGTGTGGTGGGTGCACCCAAAAAATGGCTGCTGTAAAACAAGTGCAACAGAAAGTGGAGCCAGCCAAAAAATGACAGCCGCAGTTTAGCTTCAGTCACTCAGTGAAGTTCCTTGTGTTGTGGTGGCAGCTGCTGCCAAAGCAATGTTTTAAAAATCTGCATGGCCAATCTATAATGACCAGAAGAACCCTTCTAGGGCAAAAGCCCCACCTGGCCATGCCCACTTTCCAAAAAACACTTGGAGAGCACCAGGAAAGCTGTCTGTGGGCACCACATTGGGTACCCCTGGAATAATCTATTATTTTCAGTTTAGACTGAGTATAAGCTCCAGAACGTTTAAGTCTGCCTTAAATCCCTTAATAGCAACAGCTTCTACTTTTCCTTTAGTAAGAGGCTATTAAGCAACAAGGTATCTGAGCAGCATTTTGAACTCTGTTGATGGGCAGGAGAGGGACATGGAGGTACTTTACTACATGTTTCAGGGAGAAGCAAGTACATGATAAAGTCCCACTTCTACTGTGAAGAGCCAGTTTGGTGTAGTGGTTAGGAGTGTGGACTCTAATCTGGGAGAACTGGGTTTGATTCCCCACTCCTCTACATGCAGCTGCTGGTGTGACCTTGGGTCAGTTACAAATTGTTTCAGAGCTAATCTCTCATGAGCAGTTCTCGAAAGAGCTCTCTCAGCCCCTCTTACTTCACAGGGTGTCTGTTGTGGGAAGGGGAAGGGAAGTAAACCGCTCTGAGACTCCTTCGGGTAGTAAAGGGTGGGGTATAAATCCAATCTCCTCCTCTCTTCTTTTATCTTCTTAATAGGATTTCTCTGGGAATAACTGTGTCCACTCTCTTTTTTATATTCACAGAAGGACTTGTTGCTGTCTCAAACTGTTATTGGCTGTCTGGAAATGTTGCTGGAATACCTGCATGGGAAGAACCAGGGAATTGGTATAGCCTTTGTCACAGTTATTTATGTTCACTGTATTTATTTTGCGCCATAGTCTCTGCACATGGAGTGGTAGGATGTGGACCTTTCTCTCCAGTGATGATCCAAAATGGCTTACACTGTTTTCCTGCCCTCCATTTTATCACAACAACCCTGTGAAGCAGGTTAGGGTGAGAGTGGCCCAAGATCATCCTCCAAGCTTCTATGGTAGAGGAGGGATTTTAACTTGGTCTCCTAGATCCTAGTATCTAGATCCTAGCCTGATACTATAACCACTAAACTACACTGGCTCACTAGAGTGACAATGACATTAAAGACCTGTGTAGCAGCTTTACGACATTAATGTAGTATAGTATGAAGCTGATGAAGTAATATTTTGCAATGAGAAAACAGCAAAATAGGTATCACTGAAGAATTCTGGTTCTATATTTGTCTCTGATCCAGCGTCATAAATTACTAATACAACAGCTGTATGATCTTTGAATGTGTACTTTCTTTCTTCCCCTGGTGCAGTTTGATTGTGAATAAATTAAAGTACTTAAATTCTCACGTTGCTGGCAATAACCACTTTCTGATTAAGATATAGGAAATTTTATCTCCATAACGACTGCTTCTGTTTAAAAGATATGATTAAAATATTTCTTGATGACACAGAAGAAATCATAAGTTCACATGCATGAATACAGTCATTTGGAGTCTCTTCAACTAGATGGTTTTTGAAAAAAACTATCTGTTGCTGGTTTCCCCATTTCTAGCAAGTCATATTGTTTCACAACCATGGAATAAATTTTTGCTGATCACACTTCTGGACAGTGGTGAGAATTCCTTTCTTCACCCTGAAATTCTCAGACTTGTTACTTTGGTGAGTACAAAGATATAAACCATTGTCTTGCAAATATATATCATGTTCTTGTAGTATACAGTATGCCTGCATTTATTTATATAGTTTACATCCAGGATGAGCACATACAGACTCCATAAAATGCCTTTTATTTGTCTTTTTAAATTTAAATCTGATGCTTAATCGGTTGCTGTTTTAGACTTCTAATTTTAAAGCCACGCTGTGACATCTTAATGCCTGAAAGGTGGGGTAAAATATTTATTTTAAAGTACCTAGTCTGCATGACAGTGGAAGTTAATCAAAGCTATGTATTAATACAAAAAAGGGGCCATGAGCAAAACTTTAATATGAATTAAGGATGCCAATATTTCCATACATGCACTTTAGTTAATACATCACTAAATTCAAATATTAATATTTGTCCTCAAAATGCTAATCTTCAGAACAGTTGGTATATTGTCTTTTTCCTTCCCTGTGGCTGCTAGACTTAAGGAGCACTTCTGTGTGTGATAAATGGTCTCTCTTTCTTGCCCTGAAAACACACATATATTATTTTATAATGTTGGGGGTTTAATTCCAATGTCATCTTTTGCAGAATCATTAAACTGAAAAAAAAAAGATTCAGTTGGTCCTGTATCCCTATCCCTTGCCCAAAATGGGCAAGTATATCCAAAGTGATTACATAACACTTTCTAACATTCTTGAATATTGCTGAAGCATCTGTTGCAATATAGTTTGTGGCAGCTTCCAGGTCTGTTTTCCCAGCAGATAAGTCTATGTTGGAATTCCCATATCACTTACCAAATACCTTCTTTTTTTGTTAAGTGTGTGCAGTATCAGAACACCAGTCTAATTTCTCAAAGTGAAATAAACCATGTACTTGAAGAAGCTGCAAATACCAAATTGTCAGAACTTCCTGATGCTACAGTCAGTGCTCTTCACTCCTTTCTTCTCCAGGTGAGTACTATGGCAAATGTGATTGGGTACTAATGAGCACTTGCTGACTGTGAGGTCATGATTAAGATTGTTCTTCTAGCTTCTGTCTTTTCTTATCAGTTGTCAGTACAAACAAATGAGGTGGGGAGGTGGGTGGTTGTGACTACAGGAGCAAAATATCGACAGCTAGCACCAGGCGGTTAGACACAGGTGGCACAGTGGGTATATCCCACTGTCTTAACATCCGAACTGTGTCAGTTCGAGCCCCGCACTGGTGTGAGCAGCCAGCCTGTTGTCCCCAGCTCATCATCCACCCAGCGATTCGAAAGCCTCGGCAAGTAGATAAAATGGGAACCACTCCTTAGAGAGGGTGGGCACACCAACTCCCCTGTGGGAAGGTGTTAGCTGTCGGTTGGGACGTCCTGCTCCAGGATCGGAAAGGCGGAAGAAACTACTCGGCTACAAAAAAATCCCTGCAGTGGGATGCTCCGGCCAGGCGGTGGCAGTGTGGCGATACGACATACGGGTCCTGAAGCCCCAACGTCATCAAGCCGGTCGATGCAGCCGTTCGGGACATGAGTGATCCAAGCCAGAGACGTTTCCACCGTGCAGTTACGGCATGTGCAATTAAAAAATGAATTATATGTTGTCTTTCCTATCCCCTATGAAACATTGTTAGTCCCCTGTCTAAAAGTGTAACTGTAAATCACTTTGAGCCCACTTGTGGGGAAAGCGATTAATAAATCGAAAGCATTATTATTATTATTATTATTCTTGTTGTTGTTGTTGTTGTTGTTGTTCTGTTCTGAATGCAGCAGATACTTGTACACATAGGGCACATTCAGACGGGCCGTTTAGTCCACTTTCGGCACGCTTCAGTAATGGATTTTATATCCACGTTCACACACCCAACATCTACGCACCGTCCCCAGCCGTCGCTTTCCGGCTCAAACCCCCTTTAAAATGGAGTATTTTGTTACCAGGTCCCCAAGTGGTGTTTTCCTGATTCTCCAGTTCTAGCTGCACTTTTCTGACGTCTGATTGCTCCTGCCATGTCGAGCCACTTCTGGTTTAAACCCCCTCCCCACTCGAAAGCTGCCGAGGCATCCGCTTTTCGCCTGCCATTTTTTTAATGTGTTGGCGGTATGCGTATAGGCAGAGCTCCGCCACCGCGTTTAGAAAACCGACATTTAAACGGTCACTTGTTTTAGCATCTAGATGAATTCGGGATCTCACGGAGGCCATTTTTGGGTCAAACATTTAAAGGGAAGTCTTTTGTTGGAGGGGTTGGATTGATTCGACCTGGTGGTTCTGCGCATGCGCCATGATAGTTCCCCCCCTTCTATAGAGGGGCGCCTATGCGCATGCGCAAACTGAGGAAATTTTGTTTAAAAACCTGCCGATACACACTCCCGTGCGTCAGTAGTGTAGACGCCGGGAAGTGACGTGACTGCGCGGTGAGGTGGGATAAGGGAGGTAAGTGTGATCGTGATTATCCAGATCAAATATAATCCGGTTAGAACCGGAGCAGTTTAACCCGCTCTCAGCACGCTGTCTGACCGCACCCATAGACACATGTCTCCTTTCAGTTCATATCAGTACAGATCCCCAGACGAGAAGTGGACCAGTATTGCCAACTGCTATGCAGAAATGAGATATTTTGACATTCAAAAGGTAACCTGGGTAAAAGATACTTTCTCCCTCTGAGGTGGAGGACATCTCTATGGGTTATTCCCATCATTCCTTTAGGGAGGCAGGAAACACTTTTTTCCCTTTCCTCTTGGTGCCTTGGGAATAGCCCAACCCCTCAGTTCTATTCCTGCCTCTTAGGGAGTAGCAGCTAGGGTCAACGCTCTGCCTTTCTGACTTGCCTTTTTGCTCGTCTTTAACCCTATTTCTTTCAAATTCTCCTTCCTATTTCCCCTGATTCTATACTCTCCTGAACCGTTCCCTCTTTTTCTGTACTCTTCGACGAGAGTCAACAGTCTGTGAGGGAACTCACTCGTTATTGAGTGCTGCCGAGTGTTTGAGATGGTGGCGGCGGCAGGAAACTTGGACGTTTTCTCCTCAGGCGAGGACGAAATGTTTGCCACTGTGGCGGCCAACTGTGGGGCCAACTTGCCTTTGGAGCTTGATTGTGCCACCCCAACCGACCCAACAGAGGTGGCGGTGCAGCATGCTCAGAAGCACCATTGGACACCTGAAGACGAGAAGCCCGCCAAAATTGGCCATCTTGGATCGGCGGCGCGGGGCCCTGGCGGCAACCCGATTCCTCTGCAGGGCGATATCCAGATTGAAAGAGTCAGTAAGACCCCTGATGCGCATCTTCCCAGGCCGGACCCACCCCATGGGGGGGGGGGGATCTCTGATATTCCCGGGGCTTTAGCCAACTCCTCAAATCTAATGCAGGTGTTCAGGCAGGCTATGCAGCAGGAGATGTCTTCTTTCTGCACCGAAATGGGGCTTATCGGTCAGGATGGTGCCTAGCCCTCCCCATCCAAATATCCAGCACCCTGGCCCACCAAAGCGGCCCAGAAAGCACCCCCTGGCTCACATAAAAGGCACAGGGGGGATCACTGGGAGGAGGAGGATGATTCCTCGGTCTCCCTGGTTGAGGAAAGGGAGGAGGGCAAATTCCTCTCTGAGGAAGAAGAGGAGGAAATGAAAATGCCGGAGCAATCCAGTAGATTCTTTAAGGCAGAGGACTATCACTATTTCTTCATGAAGGCAATGAAAGCCTTACAGATTCAGGACGTGCCAGCTCCTGAAGAGCAAGGTCCTGTTAGGCCCAGATTTAAATCTTGTTCCAAGGGACTCTCTGAATTTTTCCCTCCAGAGGAACTAGTGGAGAATGGTGTTTTTCCATTTCCCGAATACTTTGAGAGACAACTGAGAATGGCATAGGTCAGACCCACTGCAAATAGGCAGTTTCCGGCTTTTGTTAAAAAGTTGTATGCCTTACCCTCCTATGCGAATGAGCTTTTACAGGTACCACTGGTTGATGGACCCGTGGCAGCCATTCAGTCTACAGGCCTGGTGTCTGAGGATGGCCATGGTTCCATACGTGACCCTATCGATAAGGTGGATGCTACACTCAAGAAGATCTATGAAGCTGTTACTATGATGGTGAGAGCTGCAGCCACTACATCCATAGTGTCCAGAGCATCGATCGTCTGGATCCGCAAGCTAATCCAGCTCTTACCCGAGAATAGAGGTCTCCTCGAAGGGGCGTCTCGCATCCTGAAGGGCGCTTCTTTCTCTGCAGATGCCACGCTGGATATCTTGACCTTCGCGTCCAAGGCCATGGCTTCCACGGCGGTAGCCAGGCACCTACTTTGGCTACGGGCATGGCAAGCTGATTTTCAATCTAAATTGATGGTGTCGGCATATCCCTTCCAAGGAGATCGACTTTTTGGGGATGCCCTGGATAGAATTTTAGTAGAAACACGAGACAAAAAGAAGGCCATGCCTAGGAATTTTCGCCAGACGGAGAGACGGAATACGCACTCTTTTCGTTTGCAACGTACGTTACCCAGATTTCGACAGGACCAGAAGAAAAACAGCTGGGGTTCATTCAGAGCCTCCAATAGAAGGGGACTGTTCAACAGCAACAAGTTCCAGAAGTCCTTGTTCAACAAGTCCGACCAAGGGGACCGAGATCCCAAACCCAAACAGGCGTGACTATGCCTCCATTCCGGTAGGGCCTGCCTTCTCCTTTTCTCTGCGGCCTGGGCAGAATCAAAAGCAGACATCTGGGCGCAGGAAGTGGTGTCCCACGGTTACATGATAGAATTCCATTGTCCCCCTCCAGAAAGATTCGTGGTCTCCTGTCAGCAAGTCTCTCACGAAAAGGTCATTGGTCAACAGTGCGCTCCAGCACCTACTCGACATCCGGGCCATAGAGATGGTTCCTCCGCCAGAACAAGGGCTCGGGGCCTACTCCATTCTGTTTCTAGTTCCCAAAAGGAACGGCGACTGGTGGGCCATTCTGGACTTACAGTTCCTCAACAGGTTCATCAGGCTCCGCCATTTCAGAATGGAAAGGCTCAGATCCATTACAGAGACCCTGGCACCAGACGACTTCCTAGCATCCATAGACCTCACCGAGGCCTATCTCCACATCCCCATCCATCAGTCCCACAAGAAGTTTCTTCGTTTCTGCATAGGGAAACATCATTTTCAGTACCATGCTCTACTGTTCGGGCTCTCAACAGTGCCCGGGCTGTTCTCCAAACTCCTCATCAATCTGGTTGTCCACCTCTGGACGCAGGGGGTCCACGTGCATCCCTACTTGGATGACCTGATGGTAAGGGGCAAAGATCTGAATTTGGCCATCCAGAACACCAAAAAGACACTACAGTGCCTGCAGGAGCATGGGTTCGTGGTCAACTTCCCCAAGAGCTGTCTCACGACTGCACGCCAGATAGAATATCTGGAAGCTGTAATAGATACAACGTGCAACTCTCTCTTCCTGCCGGTGGACAAAGCCACCAAGAGTCAAGACATGGCAAGCTCTGTGATAGGGGGCTCATCGACCACTTTGATGTCCCTGGCCAAGCTCCTGGGTCTGATGATTTCTTGTATAGACTTAGCCCAATGGGCTCGTATCCACTCCAGGGAGCTACAGCGGTTTCTCACACCTTATCAGCGCCAGGACAAATCTACAGAATCTGAGACAGGGCAAGGTCTATTACACCCAAGTCTCCAAGGAGATTTTCACAGATGCCAGCCTCACGGGCTGGGGGGCCGACCTGGAGGGTGTTCCGACACAAGGTCGGTGGTCCATGGAAGAACAACGTCTCCCTATCAACCTGCTGGAGCTGAGGGCAATTTGGCACGCACTGAATTATTTCAGCAAAATGATCCACAGGCAGCATGTCTTGGTCCGAATGGACAACATCTCGGCCAAGGCATATCTCAACAATTAGGGTGGTTCCAGGTCTTCCCGCTTACATCGGGAGGCAATACATATACTCAACTGGGCCGAGAGGAACATGGCGTCACTCAGGGCCGAACACATGAAGGGAGCTGTCAACATTCAAGCGGACTGGCTCAGCCGAGAGACCATCCTCGATGGGGAATGGGCTCTCCACCCGAGACTGTTCAGATTCATTGTGAATCATTTCGGACAACCAGCGGTGGATCTCTTTGCGTTCACGGAGAATCACCAAGTGCCACGGTTTTTCACGAGATACCGCCACCCAAAGATGAAAGCGACAGATGCCCTCACTGATCTGTGCCCACATGGTCTTCTCTATGCTTTTCCACTACTCCCCCTAATTCTGAGAACCATCTGTTGAATTCGGGAGGAGAGAGCGCAAGTTATCCTGGTGGCTCCCCTGTGGGCGAGGCGTCCGTGGTATTCAACTCTTACAGAGTTAACCATTCTTCCTCCTCTGCCTCTTTCGAAGTCTCTGGACATGCTGCTGCAGGGACCAATCTGGCACCCCCATCTGGATTGGCTCTGTCTGACCGCCTGGAGATTGAACGGCGACAACTCTCTCAGTTAGGATACTCCTCACAGGTACTGGACGCTATGCTAGCCTCCAGACGTCAATCCACCATACGTATTTACAATATGACTTGGAAAGCCGTCGTCCGGTGGTACAGGAGGAAGAAAGTTAAAGCTCTGTCTCCCACAGTAGCATCAGTCTTAGCATTGCTGCAGGATGGCCTGGATTCCGGTTTAAAGGTCTCCACTCTTCGTGGCGCTATCCACAGTTCTTCCACTACTGGGAGGTTACAAGTTGACGAAGCATCCTCATGTCCAACTATTCCTGCAAGGAGCTTCTGTTAAGTCTCCTCCACAGGTACACCGCTTTCCTACCTGGAAATTAAACACAGTCCTTACAGCTCTAACCAAACCTCCCTTCGAACCCCTCAGGGAGGTTGCCTTAAAATGGCTCAGGTTGAAGACCTTATTTCTGGTGGCCATAACATCTGCTCGTCGGGTCTCAGAGATTAGAGCCTTCTCGATGAAGTTCATCCTGTGTGTTTTTCACAAGGACAAAATTGTCCTTCGGACTGATCCTACCTTTCAGCCCAAGGTGTTGTCCTCCTTTCACTGGTCTCAAGAGGTTTACCTACCTACCTTCTGTCCCAATCCCAGACACCCCAAGGAGGTTCTCTGGCACACGTTGGATGTCAGGTATGCTCTGAAGCATTTACATTATCAGAACTACTCCCCCTAATTCTGAGAACCATCTGTCGAATTCGGGAGGAGAGAGCGCAAGTTATCCTGGTGGCTCCCCTGTGGGTGAGGCGTCCGTGGTATTCAACTCTTACGGCATTGAAGCAAGGACCCCCACCATGCATGCCCAGAGGGGTGGGCATGGACATCCTGCCAGTTCCTTTCTTACCGCCGCGTTGGAAAGACCTCTTTCTTCGTTGGTCTGATCGGTTCATGTGTTTTGGCTTTTTGCCTCACGGCTCTTTGGATTTTTTCCTCAGTTCATTCCTTCTCTTCGTTTGTCCTTTCAATTTTTTTTTAAAAACCCAAACTTTATTTTTTACTGAGGGGGAGGTTGCCGCTTTACCTCAGTCGGGCCTTCGGGCTACCCCCCCTTCTTTCTTCTTCACTTTTATTTTTATGGAGAAGAAGTGGGGCTTATTTAATAGGTGCAAAGGTTGCGGTAGGAAACTTGCTCCTCCTGACTGTCATACCCTCAGCATTTTTGGTCTCGGAGAGTCTCATCAATCCAAATCCTGTTGCCACTGTGCTCGGTTTTTGAACCAGACCAGAAAAAACCGAGCTGCACGCCTTAAAGTGGCACTGCTTGAATCGGCCCTACATCCTTCCTCAGTGATGGATGCAGAGAAACCATCAACCTCAACGACTCCGGCATCGAGGCCTGCCTCCGATATCGGCCAACCGTCGCTGAAGCCTCCGGCATCGAAGGCGCAATCCTCCGCTTCCACGTCGGTGAAAAAAGAAGGCCAAACCAAGTAAGGAGCACAAGTCCGCAAAGAAGGGCTCCTCTAAGTCCCTTAAGGAGGCAAAGAAGGGGAAGGTAGCGGCGTCTGCACTGAGTGATGCCCCTAAAGTGCTTCCCGCTCCAACGGCAGTATAGGTACCGGAGGCCCAAGCCCCTCCACTGATACTGACCATCCATGTCTTGGACTCCCCTGTCCACCAAATGGAGTGTCCTTACTCCGACATCGAAACGGTAGAGCTCCTAAGTCATCAAATGGATGCAGAGCCTTCTCCATCTCCTTCCTCGTCGTCAACGGTATTGGAAGCTCCTGACATCAATCCACGTCGGCACCGATATGCTTAATGCGACATGCAGCGTCATCCTCCACATCTGCACAGTCAATCTGTCGATATTGACAAACGAGATTATACGGGCTCCTCTCAAAGACAGGCTGCCGCTTTGTTTCTGAGACATCCACAGTCCAGAAGTCGATCCCCCCCGAGTCTTCTTACCCCCCCCCACCACCTCTGTCTTGGGATCAATGGCAGATGAGGTATCTGTATGGGGCTTATCCACCATCCATGCCATGGTTGACTCCGGCGGGCTATTCCGACTGGGATCGATATTCATCCCACTCTGCTCATAGATCGAGATCGCCCTACAGGTCGAGACCTTCAGCATCTCTGTCTCGTCCTCCTGCAGACGATCCTTCCCACCATAATTTGGAACACAGTCGTCCTCCTAACTCTCAGGTCATCCAAATCCCGGTCGTTCCAACCCCTGTCGTTCCACCTAGACCTTCAACTGGTCAAGATGACACTCCTGTCCAAATGCCACATCAGGACTCCTCTGATTCAATGGAAGACAATTCCGATACTGAAGCATCTGAGGCTCACACCTCTCCTGACCATAAGCCTCCTAACCAGGCTGTCGCTGATGATTTACCCATCTCCCCATCCGACAATCTCACGTCGTACACAGATCTTGTCAAAAGAATGGCCCATTCCCTAGGCCTCTCTGTCGTCCAGCAACACCCGCAGGTGATGGATGCAGTTTTTGACATCGTCCAGCTTGATACAACTTCCACTCTGGCATTACCCATGTCCACAGTCCTTTTGCAAGCCACAAAGGCACCATGGGAGAAACCTTCGTCAGCCCCGGTGTCGACAAGACGACTGGACCATATGTACAGAGTCCAAGAGACAGGTGCCGAATTCCTATTCTCCCACCCTCAACCAAACTCAATGGTTGTAACATCCTCAAAATCTAAAAGAACACACTCTGCACCTTCAGACAGAGAGAGTAAAAAATTGGACGCCTTTGGCAGACGCTTCTACTCCACCGGAGCATTGGGTGTCAAAACCACTAACTATCTGGCCTGCATGAGCAGGTATCAATACACTCTCTGGGAACGGTTCTCCGAACTCCTGACACACCTCCCAGAAGACACGCTCCAGGCAGCCAGAGTCATTCAGAAAGAGGGCATGGTGTTGGCAAAACAGCAGATCAACACTTCAAAGCATGCCCTAGATGCATCTTCCAGGATGATTCAATGCCGATCGATCCAGCGCGTGCGCACTAGATCCCATGGGTGTGAATGCACAGATGACCACTCAGAGATCATCAGTTACAGGTAAGCATCCTGTTTTTCATGTTCATTAACATCTCTTCGTTGAGAGTGGGAGACAGGATGTCCAAGGCGTCCATCAGCACTGTTCTTGGATCCTGCATCTTGGAGGCCTATAAGGTGGTGGGACTGGACGTTCCGCACGGGATTACAGCACACTCACTGAGAAGCTCCTCGACCAATGCAACTGGGCAACAGTTGATGAAGTATTTAGGGCAGCAACCTGGGCGTCCATCTCCACGTTCATTGAACACGTTTGCCTCAGCTGACGCAGTGTTTCGAAGAAGAGTCCTCCAGCACATCCTGAATTCGGCTGACGATGATGACCCACCCAAATGAGGGACACTGCTCTGGGAGGTCCCATGGAGATGTCCTCCACCTCAGAGGGAGAACGGCCATTGGCACTTACCGTGAAGGGTCCTTCTCCTCTGAGGTCAGGAGGACATCTCGGCCCTCCCGTCCTTCATCATCGTCTCTTTTACTTGTTGGTGCCGATCTCTTCTTACCTATTTTTTCTCCTTCTACGACCTTACTGTCATGCCACACCTTTCAGGGGAGGTACTGGTGGCAGCTGTATTATAGTTCTACTTATTATTGTTAGCAGAGTTGTCTGTTTTTTCACAGGAGAATTAGTTCAGTTAGCATTTTACTGCTTGCTGAGTCCCAGAACTGAGGGGCAGGGCTATTCCCAAGGTGCCAAGAGGAAGGGGGGGGGGAAGTGTTTCCTGCCTCCCTAAAGGAATGATGGGAACTACCCATGGAGATGTCCTCCTGACCTCAGAGGAGAAGGACCCTTCACGGTAAGTGCCAATGGCCGTTCTTTAATGAAAGACTCTTCCCATATGCTTTCTGTGCTTTTGGTTTAATGCTACATACAGTGTTAAGCCAACAGCATGGAAAGCTGCCATCTGGACATGTTTTTTTTTACCGTTGTTGGACATGCCCTTTATTGCTCTTGGTGGAAGTGAAGGAACCTACTTGTTAATTATTTCTGTAATACCTTTCACTTCAATGCCAGCTTCAGAATGGGAAATGTCAGCTGGATTCAACCCAAAGAGCATCTATCCAAACCTTGCTGGAAAGCCTTCCCTCAACAAGCAGGATTCAACAAACCCATCAAAGCATGATGTATCCTTTGGCAAGGGTGTCAGATGCAGGCAGTTATGTGGCTGGGAGGGAAGTTCAGGCTAGGTTTGTTAGTTGTTACCTATTTTATGAGAAGGAATCTATTAGCTTTCTTTTTTCAGTCTGTCATTTTCTGATTTTGATATTTTTTTTACCGTTTGAGCTCAGACACTGTACGATGCAGAGAATAGATAAAATGAATACAGTAAAGTAGCCAGACATGTATTTTTGTTGTTGGGTGTGTTGTAGTACTGTGTTGTCAATGTTTTCATAGAATGATCAAAGACAGGTACTGCACTTCACTTCGTTCCGTATGTTTTCCGTTTGTGAGTAGAGGACATTTTCAGGTGGTGGTGGTGGGGTTACTGCTGGAAGCACCCCTACCAAGCTTTACCAATGAGAATTTGTTGTTCAGTCCAGCAGTAGTTTTCAAAATATGAGGATAAGAAGCAGAAAAGAGAATGTTGCAAACAGTTCTGTCATTTACAGTAATTACTTAGGTACTAAAAGGGAAAGTACAGAACCAAAGTATATAGTGCTACCGTTAATGTAAAAGCAGACACCTTTTAAAAGAAGTATCTGTGAATCCTAAGGCTTTCTGTTCAGCTTCTTTACAGCGAGAGTGTCTTAACATTTTATTGTTAGCTCCCTTTTTTTGGCTAAAGAAGAAACATTACTAACAGGACAAATAAGGTCATGCTTAACCCAGAACCTTTATATATATTTCGGAAAAGGAATTAAACATATGGCTTAAATAAAGGGACCGATTTGTAGCTAAAGGCTTCTAAACATAACTGTAAATATGTTCTTGGCAGTATATCTTTGCAGCTCTTACTTTCTTTGGTTTTTCACTCATGCCTTTGAATTCAGATGTCTTGGAGGAGTGGCAGTGTCACTCTCGCACATTAGAAACTGAAATAAGTAAACAAACAAACCTGCACAGAAACATAATGGATGGATAAAGCAACTTGCCTTTTCAACCTCTTTCCAGCCACCAGACTTAAACAAATATTGTGTCAGAGATGAGAAACTGTTCCAGAAATAACAAGTGATTAAGTAAGCTGTTCAGTATACAACTCCATAATAAAACTTTTTTAAAATCCTTTTTTGTTTCTTTTGTTTTTTCTTGGAATTTAAATAGTCTCTTCATTTCAGGTTTATTTTCATAACTAATAAATTCACATAAGTAAATAATCTGTTCTGTTTTCTGAATTACCTCCATATTCTGATGGGATGGGTCAATTATGGTCAATGTGAAACCATAATGTGCATTATACAGCTAATGAGTCACAAGAGGAAGGCTGTGGTGGATCAAGAAATGTCTAGTTACTAAGCTTATTTTGCTTTTCAGCAGTAGCAGTGATAATGAGCAATCATTTTCATACAAGAACTCAGCATTCCTTAAGAAGCTTCCATCTAAGGACGTGACTACACTGGGGGAAGAAAGACCTGTCTACAGTGTATATGGGTCTTTACAGGCCAACACTAAGCATTTTCATATGCCATGTCGCTGATTCTGGTGGGACACCGTAAACAGATGTACAGCATTTAATGTAATGAAATACACATTAACATGATGGTGAGATGAAGGATATTCCAGTGGTAGAGAACTACAGGGGAAAAGGCTACAAGCAGGAAATACAAAGATTAATTTCAGGTTTAGCTGGAAGGTTGATATTTGGAGAGTGAAGGTTCTGGTGGTAAGGAACATATATAGAGAGGACAGATACAGAGGGAGTGAGATTATGGACACAATTGCATAAGTTAAAGAAATTCAAATGCAGTTGGAGAAAAAAAGGAAGCCAGTGAACTGCATGCTATTAAGGTGTGATATCATCTACATGGTAAAGAGAAAATACATGATGGGGGCAGAAAATAAGAAATGAGGGGGAGGGGATTAAGACAGGAAGTAGGAAGATCAATTTACAGTCCTTACAGGAAAATAATTAGAAAGAAAATAGAGAATTCTAGCTATATTGACCAACTGGTAGTTGTAAGACTTGGCAAGAAGGACCATATGGAGAGGTAACAGGCCCAGCTCCATTAACAAAGTGTCTGGAACAAGGGAATAAACAGGTGAGTTTAGCAGATGAGCAAGGAGAGGGTAACTGGCATTTTAAATATGTGGCATGCATGTACACACACCCCCACACACGCACACCTAAGTTTTAATATAAAGTTCTATCAAGACAGGCTAAGTGAAAAGGCTTAAAACAGTAAGGAGGGCAAATAGTTAAAAATACCTCTAGGTACCAACATTTTGGTGTAGTGGTTAAGAGTGTCGACTGTAATCTGGGAGAACCAGGTTTGATTCCCCACTCCTCCACATACAGCTGCTGGTGTGACCTTGGGTCAGTCATAAGGTCTTTCAGAGCTGTTCTCTCAAGGACAGTTCTGGGGAGAGCTTTCTCAGCCCCACCTACCTCACAGGGTGTCTGTTGTGGGGAAAGGAAGGGGATTGCAAGCTGCTCTGAGACTCCTTTGGGTAGTGAAGGGCAGGGTGTAAATCCAATCTCTTTTCATTGTAGCTGCTCGAAATACTCAGGTGTAGCTAATTTTAGTTCTGTTTTTCTGATCTAGTTCTAATTTTAGTTCTGTTGTAGCTGCTCAAACTACTTAGGTCTAGAACACAGTTGGAGTCCAGTGGCACCTTTAAGACCAACAAAGTTTAATGCTGGGTATAAGCTTTCATGTGCATGCACGCTTCATCATATATATTGAAACAGTTTTCCTCAAGCCTTACATATACATATAGAGAGGGTGAGGGGTTAGTTGCCAAGAAGTTTTAGTCAGTCATGATGCATAAGTATCTGGGCAATAAGTATAGCTGAGATTGAATTAAAGCAGTTGTTAAAACCTGTGAATGGCAACAAATTAGCATACAAATACCAGACTCAAACTCAGTCCACGCATTTGCTTGTTAACTCTTGTATTTGTATGCTAATCTGAATCTACACTATGAGGTTGCATTTGGGGATATATTAATTTGCCAGAATAGTTGCCCTTGGATACTTTTTATATGGCTGTCAACCAATTAAATAATATAGTTCATTAGTCATGCTTTAATTGGTTAATTAAATTGCTTATATTTAAAAACGTTTGCCTTTTGAGAGATACTGAAAGAATGATGAGAGCATTTATAATTTCCTATGAAAATACCACTAATTTTGGGGGCATTTTCATCTTGGTGAGGGTGAACAAAACACTAGTTGGGAATGTCATTGTGTTTGGAAGGAATATATATATTTATTTATTTATCCTTGGATTTATATCCCGCCCTACCATGAAGGCTCAGGACGGCTGACAAGGGCACAATGTGCCAAGACTATAACAATAAAAACGCAAATATAAAACAATAGAATACAGTAAAATACAATAACAATTTTACAATACAAATTTAAACAAATATGGGTAGATCTTAAACCAAACGGTAGCTTCCTGAAATCTATCATCCACTTCATGCCAGGGGCGCCTCACCCCTCAGTGGGATTCAGACAATCATGGTGATAGTATGACGGTGCATAGAAGGCAATGGTGGAATAGTAGTGGCGGCGGCTCCTACTCAAAGGCCTGGCGGAAGAGCTCCGTCTTGCAGGCCCTGCGGAACTGAGAAAGGTCCCACAGGGCCCAGATCTCCTCCGGGAGCTCCTTCCACCAGGAAGGAGCCGCCACTGAAAATGCCCTGGTCCTGGTCGCCGCAAATTTAACATCTCTAGGGCCTGGAATTTCCAGGAGATGACAACTCCCTGACCGTAGTGCCCTTGGGGGAACATATGGAGAAAGGCGGTCCCTCAGGTAGGCTGGACCCTGGCCATAAAGGGCTTTAAAGGTCAGAACCAGCACTTTGAAGCGAATCCGGTACGCTATCGGCAGCCAGTGCAGCACTTTCAGCACAGGCTAAATATGGTCCCTCCTCGAGAGACCCATCAACAGCCTGGCTGCAGCATTCTGCACTAGCTGGAGCCTCCGGATTTGCGACAAGGGCAGCCCCATGTAGAGAGCGTTACAGTAGTCTAGCCTTGAGGTAACCGTCACATGGATCACCGTGGCCAGGTCCTCACGGCTAAGGTAGGGGACCAACTGCCGAGCCAGCCGAAGATGATAAAAGGCCGCCCTGGCAGTGGCTGCCACCTGGGCCTCCATCGTTAAAGAGGAGTCCAGGCGCACACCCAAACTCCTAACCTCCGGCGCTGGTACCAAAGGCACCCCATCAAAGGTGGGGAGAGGGAGCCCCAGCCCTGAGCCAATCCGACTCAGGCCCAGGACCTCCATCTTTGCCAGGTTTAGTTTACGCGGGCTCAGCCGTACCCAACCAGCCACAGCCTGTAACGCCCGATGCAGGTCATCAGGGGCAGAGTCCGCCCGGCTGCCTAGCATCAGATAGAGCTGGGTGTCATCGGCATATTGATGGCACCCAAGCCCACAGCTCCGGGCAATCTGGGCAAGGGGGCGCATGTAGATGTTAAACAACATCAGGGACAGCACAGCCCCCTGAGGCACCCCGCACTCAAGGGGATGTCTCTGGGACTGCTAGTCCCCTACCGCCACCCTTTGTCCCCGACCATGGAGAAAAGAGGCAAATCATTGAAGGGCAAGCCCCTGAATCCCCGTGTCGGGGAGGCGGTGGGTCAGCAACTGGTGGTCAACTGTATCAAATGCGGCCGACAGATCTAACAATACCAGTGCTGCCACATCTCCCCAATCCAGGTGCCTACGGAGATCATCAGTCAAGGCGACCAGCACCGTCTCCGTCCTGTGACCCGGGCGAAAGCCGGACTGGTAGGGATCGAGGACGGAAGCATCCTCCAGGAAGCTCTGTAGCTGTAACGCCACCACCCTCTCAATGAGCTTGCCCAAATAGGGCAAGTTAGACACCGGCCGATAGTTAGCCAATTTGGTCGGATCCAAAGATGGCTTTTTCAAGAGAGGGCAGACCATCGCTTCCTTGAGTGCCCTAGGGAACTGTAAGGGACATGTTGATAATCTCCCGCAGGGCACCTCGAAACCCCTCATGGCCAGCTTTAATAAGCCAAGAGGGGCACAGATCAAGGTCGCATGTGGATGGGTGCACCAATACGAGCAATCTGTCAACTTCCTCCAGACTGAGTCGGTCAAAATGCTCTAAACCCGGCTCCAAAGACGTGCAAGGGGCCTCAAGTTCACTCACTGTCTCAATTGTGGCGGGGAGATCACGGCAGAGCACCGAGACTTTATCTGCAAAATAGCTCGCAAATGCCTCGCAGCCAATATCCAATTCCCTAGCGTTTTGTCTGCCCTGTGGCAGAGCTATCGGAGACCGAATTGTACTAAATAATTGGGCCGGGCGTGAGCTAGCAGACGCAATCGTGGCCGCATAGAACTCTCTCTTTGTGGCTTTGGCTGCCATCTCATAGGCCTTCATAAATGTCCTATAAGATGCTCTAGATGCTTTGTCGCGAGTTCGACACCACCGTCTCTCTAGCCGTCTCAGCTCACACTTCAGCTCATGCAACTCCTGGGTATACCAAGGCACTCGCCTAACACGAGTGCGGAGAGGGCGCCTGGGAGCGATCTTGTCGATGGCCGTGGAGAGCCAGTCATGCCAGTCCTCCACCAGCTCATCCAACGAGCCACCAGGGGGCCTTGGATCCCGCAGGGCCATCTGGAGCCGCAACGGGTCCATTTGGCACCACGGGCGAGCATAAATTTGCTCGCCGCCTAAACAGGGTCGGGGTGGAACCTTCAATCAATATATTTGATTGAAACTAATGGGGTGATTGAAACTAACAGGGTGAATGTTTCCCTATCAGTTCAGGTAATGAGCTGAGGGTTTATCTTCAACCCTGAGCTATTTTTTTAAAGGCAGGTAAGAGTACCTGCTGCCGTCCTTCATCTGTACTTGATGTGTAGACTTTTGTCCCTTCTACATTGGTCTGATCTTGCTATGATAGTTCAGGCTTACAGAAATTCCAGGACAGGCTACTGAAATGTGCTCTGCCCATGGCTGCCCCTGAAAACCAGAAACGTCTGCTCATAGCTGCCCATTTTAAGTGCACCGACAGTTTGTTTTATGCCAATTTCACTGGTTGCCCATTTGCTCTTGGTTTTTACTCAAGGTGCTGATTCTATCCTTTAAATGCTTTCATGGGACCCTGAAGGAACTTCTCAGAAAGGGCCACTGTTCAATCTTAATTTAAAACAGCGGGGTATTTTGGTGGTTTTATTGACACACCTGGTATGAATTATGGCAGTGAGAACATGGAATTCCCCTTAAAGAAGTACGGAAGGCCATTTATTTTCTAACTTTCCAGAAGAGGAAAAAAGGGCATTAAAATCCTGCTGGATATTTGGTGAATGAATATGTTGGTTTTTAAATTCTGATGTTTTCACCTGTATATTTATTATTTATTGTATTTTAAAACATACTTTTAAAACTGATCTCTGTAGACCAGTTGCAATTCCAGGCGATCTCCAGTCCAGACTTCGCCTGGAAGTTTTCAGCCCAAACTGGGATAATCAGGGAGCGGGCCTCCATTTATTGAACTCCTTGAGGAAGATTCGGCAGGCATCTCTGTGGTCTTTTTTGCTCTTGGCATAAGGTCTTTGCTTGCCTTCCTTTCCCCCTTCTGTGGGTTCCAATCTCCAGGCAGCTCCAATCTAGTTTCCTGGAGATCTCCTGGAATTACAGTTGGTTTCCAGAGGACAGATCAGTTTCCCCGGAAATAGTATTATACCCTGTTGAGGTCCCTCCCCATCTCAAATCACACCTTCCCTCCCCAGGCGCCACCCCTCAGTCTTCAGGAATTTCCCAACCCAGTTGGCAACTGTAGAACCCGTTGTACTGATGCTGGCCTGAGTTTAAGCAGTGTCGGTTTATATTATACTGGTGCACTGTCTTTAAAAATGGATTTTCTTGTATTGATTGGTGAGCAGCCGTAGACACCACAGGGTGGCACAGAATTATTAAGAGGTTTTGTCCTCTTCCCCTACCCTACCCCCCCCCTCTGCTACAGCCTTGTAATCTTACCTCTGTTTTGATTGCATGAATAATTATAAAGCACTTGAGCATCCCGACCCTATACATGCTTATCTGGAGATGGGCGGTGCTAAAGCCCAGCAAGTGAAAATCCCAACACTAACTAATATGCTGCGGTAAATTAAGTCTCGACAGGTTCCCATAACTTCAAAAAAATAAAAAGAGGCTGTAAACTACAAAGCAGGGAGTGCTGGGAAGCCCCTAGAGGAAGTGACACGTCAGTGCAGTGCATGCTGGTTTGCTAACAGTGCGGCCAGTCAGCCAGAGAAAGCTACCGGGAAAAGGAAGAGCTGCTACAGCATGACAGCCGCGCCAGAGTGAACTCTTGTGCCGGTGGCTAGAGGCGCTGGATGCCTTCTCAGCAGGTGAGGTTTCTTCTCGAGAATCTAGACAGGCTGGTCGGCGCAATGTGCCCCTTCTTCCTTTCGTTACGCGTTGTCTTTCTCAGCGGGCACAGGACTGAATCACAGGTTTAAGCTCCGAGCACTTGAACTGTAGGGTAAGCCGCGAAACTGCTTCTTGCCGTTTGCCCGCGCGGTGAAAAAACCAGCAAATAAGAATGAACGGAAAGGGATCGTGTCAAGCCGGGGACGCCGTAAGAGGGCCAGGCCCGAAGAAGACATTCGCATGCACTGGGGAGACCCAATTGATCTCTGGGGGACGGGCAAGGAGTTGAACTTTGCCTGCTGCTTTTACTACTAGTCAGCGGGTGTGTGTCTCTAGCTAATGGCTCGGCGCAGCCCCTTACGGCCGCTCGTTTTGAAGGACACGTATTGAGTAGCGCGTTCTTGGATGTTCAAGAAGGACGGCGAGCCGCTGGTTTTGCGAGAGTAAATGGGAATAGACTCGCGGCTCTCTGCATGGGAGGGAATTAATTATAATGCCAGAAACTAGGCTTCCAACTTCGTGGGGTTTGTGGGAAAGGTAGAGAGTGAGGCCCTCAATATATGGGTCATATGAGGGTCCCCTCCCTTCCTTAACAACTGAAGGCACAAAAAGACAGCATCACACTGTCATAACATTTGAAACAAATCGATGCGGCTATAGCAATCGGATGTCGCTAAATGTGGAGGTTTTGGGGACAGGTTCTGTCACACCAGCTCATTTGTTTTGTTTTTTAAAATGTATGCTTCCTCGTAAAAGAGTACTGGGTAACATATATGGTTATCTCCACCTCCATTTTACATTAAAGGACCCCATAAGTGGGTTGGACTGGCAGGCCTGTAGCCAGGATTTTGTAATCTGGGGGGCCTTTAAATAAGTCAGGGGGCACTGATGTCACAAAATAAAAAAATATTTTTTTTAAAAAAACTCACTTTTTCAGCATTCGCACTTGGCTAAGAGGTGGGTGGGGGGAGTCCTCCAGGCAGCCCAGAGAGTCAGGAGTCCTCTGGGCAGCCCAGAGAGCTGGGGGCCTGGGAGCTGGATGAAAGTCATGGGGCCTTGGCGGGAAGTCGGGGGGCCAGGCCCCCAGATGCCCCACTGTAGCTATGGGCCTGTGGACTGGGGCAGAGAAGGACTGGCCCAAGGGCATCTAATTCACTGAGCTTTGTAGCTTTAGTTGGGTGCTCTAACCCTACACCACACAAGCAGTGTTTCCTCTAAGCTGAGTTAGTGTGAGCTAGCTCACCATTTTTTAGCCTCTGGCTCACACATTTTTGACTCAGCTCAGGAAGGATGGCTCCAGAGCAAACTGATTTATGCAGCAGCCAAATTGCTCGCTCACAACTTTAATGCCAGTAGCTCGCAAGGTAGAATTTTTGCTCACAAGACTCCACAGCTTAGAGGGAGCATTGCACACAAGCTGCTAGTGCCTTGTGCATAGGATTGCCAGTTATGGGTTGGGAAATTTCTGGAGAATTTAGGGGTGGAGCTTAGGGAGGGTGGGGTTTGGGGAGGGGAGGGGCCTCAGTGGGGTATAACGCTATGGAGTCCACCTTCCAAAGGGGTCATTTTCTCCAGGTGAACTGATCTGTGCTGTCTGGAAATGAGCTGTAATAGCAGGAGATCTCCAGCCACCACCTGGAGGTTGACATTCCTACTTGTGCACCTGTTTGTGTTTTTAGAAGAACCACAGTGTAATCCTATGAAAAACTGCACCCTTTTGAGCCCATTGATTTCAGTGGGCTTGGAAGGATGTAATTCTGTTTTAGATTACACTGCCAGTGTGCATTTTTGCCTGGCTTGTTTTTTTCTTTCTTTTTTGGCAGCAGGTGCCTTTTTCTGTGATGGGGATCTGCTTGTGATGCATCTATTTCCCCCAACACCTTCCTACCTGTTCCAGGCAAGAAAAAAGGAGGGCAACTACAGCTGTTTTTAGGGGCAGGTGATTCATCTGGGCGTTAAATAAGCAGGGGGCTGAAGGCAGTTACATCACTTCACTTTAGAATGCTCGAGGTGTTTACATTTGTCTGGGCAGAAGACATTAAGAATTTATTTCTTTTTATGAGAAGTAAGTTCAGGCACAAATAATTGCCTAACTGTCATCATCATTATCTCTTCCATGAGTATCAAGGCTATGGATTTTCATTGCATAGAGAGTTTTGTAGCACGAGTCTGTCTTGCATCAGAAACCTCAGAGGCACCAAGCCCTAGCAGTTCCTGTATTGTGCTGAGGGAGACTATTATCTTATTGAATTATTGCTACATTTACTCCCCCCCCCCCATGGTGGTATTGAATTTAAGTAAATATAGCCCTGACCTGGATAGCCCAGGCAAGCCCGATCTCATCAGATCTTGGAAGCTAAGCAGGGTCGACTTTTGCAAGTACATGGATGGGAGGCCTCCTTGAAATACCATGAGGCGGGGGCAGGCTTTATTCAGCCACCTCTCAGAATATCCTCCAGGTCCCCAGTAAGGGTCCATCACCAGAGGTCGCCATAACTTCCAAGTGTACTTACATGCACACATATGCACATATAAAAAATACAAAAAAAATCCCCAAAAAAGAATTTAAGTAAATATAATAATTGTGTTTTGTGTAACATAAGACACAGCACCCAGCTGGTCTAGATTTGTGACAGCAGCTAAACTGAGAGGGCTCAGAAAGAAGGGGCATATTCTGCTCCTTTGCATGGCGGTACATCCCAGTATATTCAATGAAGCTTAGTGCTGGGTATGTACGTCTAGGATTGAAACCTTACTCATCATTACTCATTGTCACTAAATTGCCCAGGGAATTGCTATTCAAGACAGTATTACACAGTACTCTTCGTAATGAATTTGGCCCATGTGCTGTACATTTTGCTTGTCCCTGAAGCTTTGCCGTAAGAGACAAATGAAAAACATGAGGACAGTGGTTCCATGATGATTTGTAAGAGAATCAACCATTGGGCTGTCATCTGGTTCCACCTTCTGTCTCTTAATGCCTAGCTCCTGTCTCTGTTGTCCAGCAACTGTTTCAGTTCTGCCCAGTGTCTCATTTCTGCAGAACCAATGGGAGATGTCTGTGGCATCAAATGTCTTTATTCAGGGCTAATATGAGAGGCTTGGTATCAGAATATTAGGAGATAAAGGTATAACAGACAAATAGCTTTGTTTCAGTAATTATGGTCTTCAGTACTCTTAGGGGCTGTGGTATATTCTGTTCCAGTCTCAAGAATGTTGTCATTTTCAGAATATCATCTGTCTGCTGGTGGACAGAGTAGGCATTCTTATGGATTGCCTTATAGTAATAAATTCTCTTTTTCTTGGCAAATTACCAAAGTTATCCTACGAAAGATATCTTTTGAAACATTGCAAGAATGTATTTATTTGTGTCTGCTTGTATGAATTTGAACTAAGGCTAAACCATTCAAGGCAGTGCATTTTTTTCTGTCATATTTCTAATATGCCTACAAAACAATTGCATCTTCACCCTTTGGGATTATGAACTGTGCAAATATACAATTGCCTATGCTTGGTGCTGAATTCTGCAGAAAAGTAGAATTCATAAGCATTCTTGCAATGGTTGACTTTAATGTTTGAGAATCATGCTTGTAAAAGAAAGGCCTAGCTAATCTTGCAATCTGCTGTAACGAATGTTCTTCACATCTTTCCCAGTGTGGAAAGCAGACTGCTCTTGTTAAAGACGCTTCTGCTACAATCAGATATTAAATCTTTTTATATACAGTTGAAATGCTCTTGCATATGTCCCGTCCCCCCAACTCCCCAGATACATGTTATCATATCTTCAGGGAGTATTTAGCTCATGTGCCCCAAAGAAACTCTGAGGAGTTAATATTGTCCTTCCCTGCTTTTCTTATATTCCTCGCTTTTGTGTTAAAAAACAGACTGCAAGATAAAGCCATTCAGTGGTGCTTTCTCTAATTTTTCACCACCTGCATTCTGACAGGTTTATGTCCTACTTGTGTGGTTCTTGCTGCTTTGGAATTGTTAGAACAGCAGAATGCAAATGGGAATCTCGACAGCTGAGCTTTTTAGAATGCCACTTGGGTAATATCAATATTATCAGCTCCAGGAGAGGGTTTCAGGATTATTTAAATGAAACACTTGCTCTTCTAGCTGTACCACACATGTGCACAAGCTTTTTAAACAGAAGTCCAGTGGTACCTTAAAGATTTACAAAAATTTATTCCAGCATAAGATTTTGTGAGTTGGAGCTTACTTCATGAATCTGTAAAAGTGTACTTCCATAGGATTTGCCAAATGGGTGTCTACTTCACACATATAATAAAACTCATGAAAGTTTATGCTGGAATAAATTTTGTTAGGATTTAAGATGCCACTGAACTCTTGTTTGATTTTGCTGCGGTAGACAAACATAGTTTCTTAAAGTTCTGATGAACTCAATATCTTTGCAATTCACTTCTTTACAACAACTCTTTGTGGTAAGTCAGGCTGAGGAAAGGGTGATGTGCCCAAAGGCCACCCAGTAACCTTCATGGCCAAATGGGGATTTGAACCTGGATCTTCCAGGTCCAAGCACAGGTCCAAGCTTTCTCCTGGATTGCCAAGTTTTCTCTTCTTGTCTACCAGCCACCTAGTTCCCCAGTGGGCTTACTTCATGAGTTAGTGAAGGTACTGTCGAATGTGGTATTGGAATACTCCTAGACAGATTTTATAGTCTCATTGCCTGCCTTGGGTTTCTATCAAATTGTGGTAGGCCCAGCACATGAAAGAGCTCAAATGTTGGATTTAATTTTTTGCACTGAGCAGTTGAAGGATGGCCCGGTTTCAGGGTTAGCAATTTGACCTGCAGCATGATCTGACCACTGCCTACTTAAAGCCAAGGTGAATGTGGCTCCAACACCCCACCCACAAAGTCCTGTGGATCCTACTGGGTTCCAGAATGCTCTGGGGGATTTTAGGATCCCAAACACATGCTCAGCTGCGGTTTCTGTGGGAATGTGAAATGTAAGGCTTCTTGAAGCTGTCAACATGGATACCGTTCTATGACCATGCCTGCTCCTGGGGTGTAGTCCAGCCTCCTAATTTACTACAGAATTGGGTGACTTGAAGAGGTCTGGGAAATGTCTAGAAGAATGCTGGCAACAAACCCATACTGAATTCGATAGATTACGCTGTAGAGTTTATTGGAAGACCTATGAAATGGTGGTAATGGCAGCAAAGTAATGTTACCAGGGGTCATTTGGGGGGGGGGCCGCGGGGGGACGCCATCCCCCCGGGTGAGGTGCGGGAGGGCGGGGCCTGGAGCTCCCTGCTGGTGCCCGCTGGAGGTCGCCGCTGGCTGCGGGGAGGACACACTTCCGGTGATGTCAGGGTGTGTGGCATATGCTAATGAGTTATGCTAATGAGTCCCCCTAGCTCTTTTTCTACGAAATGACCCCTGAATGTTACTACTCTGCTACTCTGCTGGCTGAGCCAAGATTGCTCAGCAAGTGCTGACACCAAAATCTGAGCCTTGTCAGGAAGAGACAATTGCTAAGTTATTTGCTGATACAATATTGAGAAAATGCTCTGACCTGGATGTCAGTTGTAACACAGGCACACCAGAAGACAGGACTAATACACCACCTGGTCCATTTGTGGATCATTTTGTTCCAGTTTCTGTGATAGATGTCGACAAGATCTGGGATCGGTGAAAGCCATTACTTACACTTTGGATCCTTGCCCATCTTGGCTGCTAAAATAATGTAAGGGACCACACCAACAAACCCTTAGTATCTATTATAAATCTGTCATTAGGGCAGCTTCCCTTGGCCACTCAAAGAGGTGGTTATCTATCCACTACTTAAAAAACCATCCCTACAGAAAAATGATGTGGCCAATTACCTGCTCTTTTTTGGCACAGTAATTGAGAGAGCAGTAACCAACCAAATCCAAGTCCTCTTGGATAACTCATCTACTCTAGGTCATTTCAGTCTGGATTTAGGCAAAGGCTATGCCTTCTTGTAGCTTTTGTTGACGTTATCTGCAGCCTTTGATACAGTAGATCACACCATCTTGTTGAGGTGATGGCGCTTGGAGGCAGAAGTAGGTATCAGGGTATGCACGCTGAACTGGTTCAGATAATTCTTAACAGATAGGATTCAAAGGACTGCAGTGGAAGACTATTTGTCATCAGTGTGGGACTTACTGTGAAATTCCACAAGTTGCAATCCATGCTTTTCAATCCCTATGTAAAGCCCTTAGGACAAATTGTAGCTTTGGGGTTGGATGATGTCATCAATATGAGGATTATACCCCCGTTATATATATGCTCATCCAAATCCCCTGGTGATGCAGTAGAGGTCCCAAAGAACTGCCTGGCTGTTGTGGTAAATTGGCTGTGAACAAATTGAAACTAAACCCTGAAGAGACAAAGGTAATGCTGGCTGGGAAGGTCTCCACCTTGAAGGATATTGTGCTCTCCACTTTTGATGGGGTTCAGCTGACCCTTGCTGACTTGGTTAAGAGCCTTGGGGTTATACTGGACCCAGTGCTATTGCTGAAGAAGCAAGTTAATGCAGCTGTAAAAAAAGCTTTCTCCCAACTCAGCCTAGCCCGTAAGATGGTCCCTTACCTTGATACGGTTGATCTGGCCACCTGGATCCCTGTTACTAGACAACTGTAATGCACTGTATATTGGTCTTCCCTCAAAATCAGTTCAGAAACTCCAGCTGGAGTGGAATGCCATGGCTCAGCTATTATTGAGAGGTTATTTGGAGCATGCATATTACTCCTATTTCATAGTCACATCATTTACTAGGCTCAATTTAAAGTATTGGCTATTATATACAAAGCCCTTCATGGCCTTGGACCCTCCTATTTGCGAGACCACCTCTCCCCCTATGCATCTCCATGGCAGCTTCACTCATCAAAGCGAGGTCTTCTGCAGGTGCCAACCTGCAAAATAGGTAAAATCAACAACTTTCCGTTCATATGCCTTCTCCCTTGTGACCTTCGCCTTATGAAATGGCCTGCCTGAGGAGGTCAGGAAGGGCTCCCCCTCTGCTGGCTTTTCAAAAAGCATGCAAAACTGAATTATTCAAGGGGGCTTTTCTACACAGGCAATGGAGTTGCACTGTACCAAATGATGCACAAAGTTACTTGGAAAAAATATTGTGGACTGGGGTCGATACTACTCTGTTTAGCTTGCTGATGTTGCCAGACCACCTTTCATTTTCACACCCCTCCCTCCCAGCATGAAGGAGATTGTAAACTGCTCTGAATGAAGGGTAAGGTATAAATCCAACTCTTTTCTTCTTTTTCTTCTTCCTCTTCCTCTTCCTCTCCTCCCCTCCCCTTCCCCTTCATCTTCCCCCTCCCTCTCCTCTTCCCCCTCCTCCTTCTCTTAACACGGGGAGCAACTGCATGTATTGTGTCTCACAGAGAACCTCACAGCGGCAAACACAGCAGAGGATCTTGGGACAACCACAGCAAATGCCTCCAAGGAAGCCTTTCTGGTAAAAATCAGGGAGTGCCAACGGTACAACAACAATAAAGCCACACCACACTAGAAAATAAACATGCCTCTTCCTTAACTGATATGCAATCACTGACCATTAACACATTTTGAACGTTAAGTGCCCTGTGACATTCTGGACCTTCTGATGGTTCAAATCGTCCCATTGTCCCCAAAACTTCTGCCAAATATATGACTCAGCTTCATGTCTCCAGTTTTGTAATCCTGGATTATAGTTAAATCAAGAACTTCCCATCCCTAGTGCCATTTTGTCAGTTCTATAGTTTTCTCCTGATAAGCTGCCTGACTCTCAAGTTTTTCTTTATCTTCTATCATAATCCTTTGTGTCTTGAAAAGACCCCATTTTATGCTGTGGGCCAAAAACAGTATAACTGGCCTGGCTTTAGAGCCCGTAATTGGAGTCTGATCCTGGATACCAGTGGAGCTGCAGCAGACTCCCAACACACACATTGGATCCCTCCTTCTTCCATCTGATTTCTTTGCAGAATAGGACAGGTAATTTTTGCTCTTCCTCTTGATCTACTCCCCCCCCCATATTTTCCAAGCCACGTGTATACCTGTATCTTAAAGAGTAACTCCTGCTCTAATTTGGAGTAGTTTTGCTAAATGTTTGGTTGTTGTTGCTATATTAATCAGGATAAGGAATGTGTTTGTGTTTTGATTTAGTACTGCTAGTATTTGCTTAGGGTTATCCCATGCACACTGTTGTACCAACTCATTGAATAAAATCTGTATTCCTTTTAAATCAGGTCTCTGTCATCCTTTTCCTACTGAAAACTTACTATCCACAGCCACCTCTGTGGCCCTCCTGTCTTCTGCCATCCTCTGAAGTTTGCTCAATTTCATGTTCGTTGCATCTATGACACTGTCTAACCATCTCATCCTTTACCGTCCCCGTCTTCTTTGACCTTCAATCTTTCCCAGCATCAGGGTCTTCTCCAGTGAGTGCTCCCTTCTCATTTGGTGGCCAAAGTATTTGAGTTTCAGTTTCATTATCTGGCCTTCCAGGGAACAGTCAGGGTTGATTTCTTTTAGGATTGACTGATTGGATCTTCTTGCAGTCCAAGGGACTCTCAAGAGTCTTCTCCAGCACCATAGTTCAAAAGAATCTATTCTTCGGCGCTGGGCCTTCCTTATAGTCCAACTCGCGCAGCCAGACATGACTACTGGGAATATCATTGCTTTGACCATGCGGACTTTTGTTGGCAGGGTGATGTCTCTACTTTTTATTATGCTGTTTAGGTTCGCCATCGCTTTCCTCCCAAGGAGCAGGCGTCTTTTAATTTCATGGCTGCTGTCACAGTCGGCAGTGATCTGGAATCTCAGGAACATGAAGTCTGTCACTACTTCCACGACTTCCCCTTCTATTTGCCAAGGAGTGATGGGGCCAGATGCCATGATCTTAGTTTTTTTGATGTTGAGCTTCAAGCCCACTTTTGCGCTCTCCTCTTTTACCCTGAGCAAGAGGCTCTTTAGGTCCTCTTCACTTTCTGCCATTAGAGTGGTATCGTCTGCATATCTGAGGTTGTTGATCTTTTCCCCAGCAATCTTAATTCCTGCTTGTGATTCATCCAGGCCAGCATTTCGCATGATGTATATATTATTTATATACATCATTATATATTAAATAAGCAAGGTGACAATATACATCCTTGTCGTACTCCTTTTCCTATGCTAAACCAATCAGTTGTTCCATATCTGGTTCTAACTGTTGCTTCTTGACCCTTATACAGGTTTTTCAAGAGACATGTGAGGTGGTCTGGTACTCCCATCTCTTTAAGGACCTGCCATAGTTTGTTGTGATCCACACAGTCAAAGGCTTTAGCATAGTCAATGAAGCAGAAGTAGATGTTTTTCTGGTACTCTCTTGCTTTCTCCATAATCCAGCGAATTTTCTGGTTTTCTGCACGCCAGCTAATTCCCTATGTTAATCTGAATGCAATGTTCACGTGTTGGTGGTGAAACTAGGATCTTGCTATGGAATTTTGCATCATTTAAGGTGTCATTTTAATGGCTATGCTTTGCTTCAGTGCTGGTTTTAAACATCTGGTTGGTTCTACAGCCCTAATCTTATTGCATTTTTTTAATTTAATTTTTTTATTATTGTCTTTTCAGTTCAGTTACCTTTATTGGCATTGACATTGGAGAAAAAACACAAATAGATACACAAATGGGCGGCAATTTACTTCAAACTGATATTATTAAATTTTGTCTTTATTCTCAAAAAAGAATGGTAGGTGGTTTAAACAGTACTGGGTTTTGTGCTGTATTTGCTTTTAACGTAACCGATTGAACAGTCCTTTTGGAAACCATCCCCCCCCTACCATTTATGTATTTGGGATTATGAGATCTGGAGGAAGCTTTATGGGTGCAGGCAGCATAACAGTTAAGGACAGCAAAATGAAAGACCAGGTGCCTTTTCTCTTTATTTTATACAGATAAAGGTCAAAAATCCATAGAACGCCCTGACCCGGGTACCCAGGCAAGCCCAATCTCAAATCTTGGAAGCTAAGAAGGGCTGAACCCAGCAAGTCCTTGGATGGGAGTCCTCCTAGGAATACCAATGCCGGGATGCAGAGGCAGGTGATACTAAGCCACCTCTCTGAAATATCCACTAGGGGTCGCCAGAAGTCAACCATGACTTCCTGGCATGCGTGTACACATGCGCGTGCATACACACACACAAATCCATAGAACAATTTGAGAACTACAGAACTGTATTAGCTCCATGACGGGCTAACTATCCAATTGAGAGCAACAGGTTGCTCTGATTTCCATTAGCTTCTGTCACAGAGCTAGTGTGGTTCTATACTGGCTTCTGTGTTGTCTTTTGCGTTTAGCTAGGGTACGCTGAGCATGGATTCTCTGTGTAGTCTTTAAGTGCCACGTCCTATGGAACAAATAGCATGATGTAGTAGTAGGTAGCACTGTAATTTCCATATCATCTTGTTTATCTCATGATATAAATCCAGGCAGACATATTCTGTGATACCTCTTCTTCTGTCTTCTGGTAATCACTGGAGGCATATACATATGTCGAAGTTCTTCTTTACAACAATTAGGACGCTGAACTGCAGACCGGAAGGTTGGTAGTTCAGCAGTTCAAGACCTGAGTGCCGCATGACAGAGTGAGCTCCCGTTTCTGGTCCCAGCTCTGTCAACCTAGCAGTTCGAAAGCAAGAAATTGCAAGTAGATAAATAGGTACCGCTTCATTGGGAAGGTAACAGCGTTCCATGCATCTCGGCGTCTAGTCATGCCAGCCACATGACCACGGAAACGTCTTCGGACAGTGCTGGCTCTTCGGCTTGGAAACAGAGATGAGCACCGCAACCCTAGAGTCGGATTTGACTGGCTTTCGAGCAAGGGAAACCTTTACCTTTAGAGAAATATAGCCCTGACCTGGATAGCCCAGGCTAGTCCAATCTCTTCAGAACCCAGTAGCTAAGAAGGCTTGGCCTTGGTCATTTGGATGGGAGAACACTGGGATGGCTCCACAGAGCCTTTGAAGGTCTGTCGCTTTGAAATCCCAGTAGGGTTGCCAGAAATCGGCTGTGACTTGACAGCCAGAAAGAAAGGGAAAGTGGGCTTTCATTCTGCGTTTGAAACTTTCCAGTCAGCTACTATCTCTTAAATGTGGCAAAACCCCCTCAAACTGAATTCACCATAATTTGGAGTAAGGTAAATTTGATTGTCTTGAGAGTGGTCTTTATTATTATGATTTCTGGAAGAGCACTAAAGGAGATAAATAAACACGGGGAACAATTCGGAAAAATGATCCAGCAATTCAGAATCAGGACATGAAGGGAAAAATGATGAACAAAAATGTTATGCCAGAAGTTCCAAAGCATATTCAGTTTGCTTATGGAAGTTATAAACAGCTTTTCAGCAAATGTGACACTTGTATAGAATTTGTATAGAAATTGTGTAGATGTCGTTCAAATCATGCCTGCTTTTGCAAGCCTTTTTATGTAACCAATCAGTTCCATCATTTTTGGCAACGTTCCATGCCTTGTGAATCAGCTAATTCCTGTAGTCATCTTGTTCCTCCAGTATTGTACAACTAATATATGGGCTAGTTTCAGTACATTTCCTTTTTGTCGGACTCGACTGGCTTTACCTTTGTCGGACTCGACCTTTACCTTTACTTTACCTAGGATCATAATTAAAATCCCATGAGACGGCAGTGAAGGCTGCAAAGAAGGCTTTCTATGCGGCCTCCATTGCGTCTGCTAGCTCTCACCGAGCCCAATTATTTAGAACAATTCAGTCACTGACTACCTTGCCTCAAGGCAAGCAAAATGATAGGGAATTGGCTATTGGCTGTGAGGCATTTGCGAGCTTTTTTGCAGATAAAGTCTCCTTGGTCCGCCACGACATTCCAACCACAGTTAATACAGTAAGTGAAGTCTTGGACCACTTCACGCGGCTTTTCAGTGAGGAAGTAGATAAGATCATGACAGCTGTAAGGCCCACTACATGTCCCTTTAACCTGTGTCCATCCTGGCTGGTTAAAGCCAGCGGGGATGGGGTTCGGGCCCCCTTGGGAAATATTATCAACCTATTCCTCTCTTCAGGGGTATTCCCAGGGGGTTTGACGGATGCAGTGGTATGTCTGCTTTTCAAAAAAACTTCACTGGACCCTGCGGTCCTTGCCAACTACTGCCCGGTTTTGAATCTTTCATTTCTGGCTAAGGTGGCTGAGAGGCCGGTGGTTGAACAGCTACAGACTTTCTTAGATGATGCTTCCATACTGGGATCTATTCCAATCCGGCTTCCGCCCTGGCCATGGGGTGGAGACTGCACTGGTTGCCCTCATGGATGATCTCCGGAGACATATGGATCAAGGTGGTTTGTGCCCCCTCGCCCAATTGATCTGGGGATCTGGGCTGGGCTGTCATCAATATGCCGATGACACTCAGCTCTATCTGTTGATGAATGGCCAGCGTGACTCCACTCCAGACATCTTGGACCAGGCACTGGCAGCCATGGCTGGATGGTTGCAGCAGAGTCGGCTGAAGCTGAACCCAACAAAGACAGAGGTCCTGTACCTGAGTCGTGGGGGGTTGGGATTGGGAATTAGGCTCCTGGTCTTTGGTGGGGCACCATTGGTGCCAGTGCAGGAGGTAAGGAATCTCGGGGTGATGCTGGACTCCTCACTTACTATGGGGGCCCAGGTCACTTTGGTTGCCAGATTGGCCTTTTATCATCTTCGGCTAATCAGGCAACCAGTTCTCTATCTTGCCCCCCGGAACGTAGCTACAGTGATCCATGGAATGGTCACTTCCAGGCTAGACTATTGTAATGCACTTTATGCAGGGCTACCCTTGAGCCTGATCTGGAAATTGCAGCTAGTACAGAATGCAGCAGCATGCCTATTGATGGCGACGCCTGCGCATGTGCACATTGAACTGGTGTTGCACCAACTGCACTGGCTGCTGATCGAATACTGGATCCAGTTCAAGGTTATGGTTTTGACTTTTAAAGCCCTATGTGGCCTGGGACCATCATACCTGCGGGATCGCCTCTCCCCCTATGAGCCCCGGGGAGCTTTGTGCTCTTCTGATCAACATCTCCTGGTGGTCCCTGGCCCAAGGGATGTCCTCTTAGCCTCGACCAGGGCAAGGACTTCTTCAGCCCTCGCCCTGGCGTGGTGAAATATACTCCCATTTGAGATCAGGGCCCTGTGGGACCTAGCACAGTTCCACAGTGCCTGTAAAATGGAGCTGTTCCGCCAGGCCTTTGGTTGAGGCGGTGGGTGTTCAGTCTATTCTGGCCCCCCTGTCCTGTCCACAGCACTGTTTTTTTTTACTTTTTTCCAGTGCCCTACTGTTCTGGATACCATCTGGACACTGAAGTCTCTTAGGGTAATTAATTCTTAGTGCAGGGGTTTGGTTGATCTGCTATTGCTATTTATTGTTTTACTGTTTTTATTGCTTGTTCTTACATTGTGAGCCGCCCTGAGCCCATTTTTTGGGGTAGGGCGGGGTATAAATGTAATAAATAAATTCCTGGCAGAATTTTATAATAGGATTTCTTGGTAAATTAATCCCCATTACTTGGTAGTGAAAAAGTACCTTAAATTAGATAGGGTTAAAATGGCTGAGGTGAAAACCATGGTCAGCCTTTGGATTTATTGTTTGTGGGATAAGGGTAGCAAGACTTGGTTGCCCAGAACTTACTTTTCAAACAAAGTAAGGCCTGCTACTGTGTGTATAATCTGGTGCTCTGATGATAAATGTTCATCTGTATTTGTTTGGACTCTGTCCTTGAGATCAGCATAAAAACGACTGTAACTTCTATGGATAAAGTTCAGCTGCATTCAGCCTTGGATCTGCTTGTGTGTGTTTTACATTTTGCTGTTGCTTTAGGCCAAAGCCTTTGTAGTTCCCATTACATTTTTCTGGGGTTTTCATATATCATGTATGTAGTAACAGCCAATTAAATTCAATTTAACAATTATATTTTGTCTTTTATTTCTGATTCTCACTGAAAGAGGAGATGAAGTGAGGGAGGAGTATGCCTTCCTTTTCAAGAGAAATTATTATGAGTGCGTAGTTGGTATCACTAGTCTTGAAGGTACAACTGATCAGTGTTAAGTGATCTTGCATGTATATGAAAGTTTATGCAAGAATTTTGCCCCTGGATGTCTTCTGCTTTGCTTTGCATATACATATGCTTATGAACATAAGTATTTTGTAAGATTAGACCAAGGTCCACCAGAGTACAGGATTCTTGACAAGTATCCTAGTTATCAGGAGGCCCTAAATAGTCCTCTGGAAATTGGCCATTGGATCACTGGTTCTAGGACATATATGATCTACAAAGAGCTGTGGTCTACTCCCCCCAAAAGGAGAAGGAATAAGAACTCTTTAACATCCTCATATCTCTTCAGCAAATATAATCTTCCCTGAAGGGGAGAATTAGGAACAAATTCCTGTAATGTGAAGAGCATGCAAGATAAGACTGCCTTCCGAGTGATCTTTGCTGTCCTTAAAGCTGATTTTCTACATTCGTATAAACTTTGTGTCATTTTTCAGCTGCTGCTTCTTGCTTTGTTTTTGCTAGAATAAAGAACTTTAGAGTACTCATTTTGTCATTGGAAATGTTCTTTTATATGCAGCATAACCGGTGTTTAACATTCACTTCACAGCCTGGACCAGAGGCCTCCCAATGGACCAACAGATCTTCTCTCACTAGCCAGTTCCATCTGTTTCACAGTTTGCTTTGGTACCTCAGCAGCAGAGAGGATGTTTCTTCTACTGCAGCATGGAGGACTGAGGGAAATGTTCCCACTTCCTACTAACCAATGTATTTTTTTTCTTTTGATTATAAATTAGAATCTCTGCACAAGGCACCTGACCTTTGCATAACTTGAGGAGGGGGATTCAAATTCCTGGATGGCAACATCAAGTTTTTAGGAATTTTGGTAACTAGCAGTTCATGATTGCATCCATTTGTAGTTGCTTGCTGATTTCCATATTACATACTTGCTTGCTTAAAAATAAGGGGGGGCAGAGGTCATTTCGGGGGGGATCGCGGGGGATCGCAGTTCCCCCGGGTGAGGTACGGGGGGTGGGGCACATGACGAAGCCCCGCCCCCTGCTTCCAGCCGCCCCGCTTCCGGCCCTCATTCAGCCAGGAGGAGGCAGGAGAAGAGGGAGGGTAAGTTGCTTCCTCCCTGCCTCTCCCCCACCCCTCATGGGGCTCGGCAGTGGAGCTGCAAGGCCGACAGCGGCGGCCGGGACCGTTGGGGGCGGTGTGTGTGGCCTTATGACACACTTCCGGTGATGTCAGGGGGTGTGGCCTTATGACACACTTCCGGTGATATCAGGGGGTGTGGCATATGCTAATGAGTTATGCTAATGAGTTCCCCTAGCTCTTTTTCTACGAAACGACCCCTGGGGGGGGAGTAACACCCAAGCAAGGTGCTGAGGAAGGCCCTGGGTTCCAGGACAATGATGTTTTGCAGCTTATTGGTTAGATCTGTTTTCACAGAAGATAGAAGATATCGTCTTAGTTGAAGATTGAATCATAAAGCTGGAACAGAACAGAAAGACCTTATCTATCCACAGATTACCTGCAAATCACTTTTTGAAATCCATACACAGTCTGCCATAAACAGAGTGTACACTACAGAAAGATGAAGACAAAGCAAGATGCTGGGGAGAAGGGAATGGCCAGATGGAGGCTTATAAAATAGTGAAGAGAGTGAAATAGAGAGGAATTTTTCTCGCTCTTTTACAACTGGCATTCATCCTGTAGTGGCTTATTTGAACACATAATTGAGCTACTGAATAATGTCAACATTACCTTGCTGGATCAGATCAAGGGCCATCTAATCCAGTGTTCAGCTTCTGACAGTGGGAAGCCAGATGCCTCTGGAGGGTCACAGGCAGGGCACGCAGATTCCTATCATCTAGTATTCAGAGAGATGGTACCTTCAAACAGGTATGGTCCATTTAGTTAGTATAGGTTCTGCAGCAATTTATGCCAGTCATATGGATTCTTTTTGCCTTCATGGTTGCTTTTTTATTGCAATCAGTTGAGAAGAATTTGTGAAAGGAGTGTGATTTGTTGCAATGGACAGATCTCTGAGATGTGTATAGGGATGGATACAAGTGTCAGAAGACCTAGCTTGGAGTTCTTACCCAGAGAGGTTCCTGCATTTCATGTTAACAAAACAGTCTCCCCCCTCTTTCCAAATCCACCTGTTACATTTTACTTGCATTCCACTTTGTTGAGAGAGCGAGCGCCTTTTTGTCAGCTTTTAAAGAAGGAATTAAGAGACTTGGAGCTTCTTTTCAGGCCCTTGGTCTTGTTATAAGAAGGTAGATCCTTTGGGGATCCGTATTCCTCTCACTAGACATAATCTGTAGCAACTCTGCAGAAGTGTGTTGATTGCAGATCTTTGCAAGACAGCCATAGGGTTGTGTTGTTTCTGTTGATGTTTGTGTAGAGTCATGCCATGAAGAAAGATGCGATGAGCAGAGAAATGTTGCAAAAAATTTTGCAAAATATTTTTGCTTGAATGGGCCACTGCTCCAGGTGGGCACCCTGTAGTCTCCCATATGTGGGATTGCACACAGGCCATGATGAAGATGTTGAATTTATCTGTAATTGCTGCTGTTTTGGGGGCTTCTCGTGAGAGTCATACATCACACTTGCCTTTCTGGCTATGGGATTAGAATGGAACTAACTAGAAGAGTGGACCCTGTTCTTTGGCAGAGATGCTTGGCACTCGGTGCTAGAGCATGCTCCAAGCTCTAGAATTTGTTTTTTTTTTTTACAGTTTAGCCTGTGTGTATGCACAGATCCCAGATGTGGAAGGCACTCGAAGAATAGCAGCTCCAAATAAGCACAACTCAGTTTTGCTGCATTAGGCCTCTTGTGGCCGTGGTATTCTGGGATCCGTTTCAGTATATTGGCCACACTGTGAATGGTATGTTTTGGTTTCATGCACAACTATTTTTATGACTATGTAGAACTGTATGTAACTGTCCTAGATACCATAACTGGAAAACAGGCACTGTGGCTGATATGGCTGAGGGGAGGGGAAGGGAGTTAGGTCTAATAATACAGAGATGCATGGATGTAAAATTATATTGTAGGGTATGATGTGGAGCCCAGGACACATAAGTAGGCATTCTCCTGATTCATGAAAATGATCAGCATATTTCTCCTTCCCACCCTTCTTTCTCTGTTCTAGGACTTCAACGATGGATTATTTCCAAGTTTGTACTTTTCTTTTTATGCTGATATTATCTAGAAGCATCACAGCTGAGAAGCAAAATCCAGATTCAGGATTAGAAATCTGTATCCTTTCCCTGCTGGCCAAATTTTGGGTTTTGAAGTTGGGATATAAGCATGGATGAGACTGTGTGTGTAATTTATTAGGATGTGAGGAGGAAGTAGTGGAGGAGGAAGTGAGAAGAAACTAGGTTAGATTTGGAAAATATACATTTACAAGGGGGGGACCCGCGATACTCGCGGGAGAGGGGGAACTCCACAACTATGAGGAAGAGGAGGAAGCAGCAGGAGGAGGTAAGTTCCCCCCCTATCCCGCCGGTTCTCCCATCTCCTCCACCCCCGTCCACCCCCTGGCTCAATTACCCCCCTGCCCTGGAGCGCCCCCCCTCCAGAGGCCAGGTCTACCCACCCCTTCCCACTATATTGGCAGACCTGGCCTCCGGAGTCCAGGTCTACTCATCCCTTCCCACTACAGTGGTAGACCTGGCCTCCGAAGTCCAGGTTACCCACACCTTCCTACAACAGTGGTAGACCTAGCCTCCGAACTCCGGAGGCCAGGTCTACCTACCCATTCCCACTACAGTGGTAGACCTGGCCTCCGGAGTCCGGAGGCCAGGTCTACCCACTTCTTGGGAAGACAGTGGTAGACCTGGCCTCCGGACTCCGGA
>NW_015171503.1:14776-30489 GCF_001447785.1 Gekko japonicus | reverse complement strand
CCCGCCCGCCTTACCTACCTACCCGGCCAGCCTGCCGGCTCCGGGGAGGAGGCGGCAGCGGCGGCAGCGAGGCCTCTCCTCCTCGCCCGGCCTCCCTCCCTCCCCACCCACCCGGCGGCAGCGTTAGCAGAGCGTCTCCTGCGCACGCGCAGGAGACACTCTTGCACTTTCGGGGGGATTTTAACATCCCCCCGAATTTTTTTTAAACTTTTTTTATTTTTGTGCACGCGTGGGGACTGGCCCACGTGTGCACAAACCTCACCCGGCCCCCCCAGCTGCCCCCTCCGTGCTAATTTAAGTATCCGCACGGAGGGGGCAACTTGGCTATTAGTATAAGGATATTTGTGCATGACTGTATTGTCTGTGCGCACAGATATTTTCTGTAATAAAGGCATGAATAAATTATATACGGTTATAATGATAGAAACAAGTGCATATAGGTTTGCTTGTTGTGAGAAACCTGCTTTACTCCCTTCTGGGAAGTACTGGCCAGTTTTAACCCATACTATTGCAGTTTAATTTTTCATGTTACTAGGCAGTTGGGAAAAGCTGTGCAATCATCCAAAACTGCAATGACTTCATTCAGGTATATGACCCTGTTGTCTTGTGATTAGGAGCAAGTTTGTTTTTCAGACCTCTAGGCATCTTCCTAAATTGGAAATTCCCAAATGAAATCTGTTTTAGAGTCATTAGTTGGTTGTACTGGAACTTTATAGTACTTAGTTGTACAGCCATTTAGATTTTGCCAGCAAAGCAAGTCTACCTTCTCCACTTGATGTATGAGACTGTTAAATTTTATTAATCTGCTGTTATTCTAAGAGTTTCAGTCATTTTGTGTGTTAAGTGCCACATGTATAGTATATGTGGGCTGTTTATTTCCTCTGTCACACCAAGTACTGCTCATTCACACAGATTTTTATGCAGATCTTTGAAGTCTGAAAAGGGAAATCTTCTGTCCTTTAAAAGCCACTGCTTGTAAAATCAATCTGGTATATTACTTCTGGGATTTTTTCTAAATCTAGATTGCACACAGTAAAAGCCTTGGAGCTTCTCTAGCCTTAGAGATGCTATTTTTATTTATTTATTTATCTTCGAATCTTTGAGAAAAGGTCTTGCAAAACTGAAAAGTAATGTGATTCTGTTTTCTTCCTTAATCATTACTATGGGAACCGAAGTTGGCTTTGATTTGTTTGTTTTATTGCTTCCAATTTTCATTGATAACATGAACAGTTGGCAGAGCATTCCTCTGCGCTGAATTCTCATACTGGACGCAATTACTTTGATAAGGTGAGAACCATGTTGGGACCACAGCCCAAGGGGAGAAGAGGCTTGAACCCCCCATTGTTTTCCTGACCCAAAATGGCCGGGGGTGGGGGTTGTTTGCCCTTTTTTGGGGGGCAAACAATACCTATGCAGTATTTAGTATCATGAAGGAGAATTTAGAAAGAAGACCGTTGGGAACTCTGACCTGCCTTGCAAAGGAACATCTTGTCTAGTTTGGATCTCAGGAGGACAGCATTCAGAACAGAAATTGCATAAGGAAAAGCTGCAAACAGGTGGTAGTTTCTGAACTCCTCAATTGCATAGCACCTTTTGATGTTAATCCAGGACTTCTGCACACACCTTGTCATATGTAGGTACTGTGCCAAGTAGAGATTCTGTTGCCACAGCACACTGGTTGGGAGAGAGTAGAAAAGATTTTGTTCCATTGCGGGTGGCTTGCTTGGAGGAGCTGGCATTGGTTTTGAGGTTCATGTCATCTTCAAGGAAGGGGAAGAAGGTGACAGAAATCATAATAGATGTTAGCTAGATGTGTTAGGGCTTATGAGTATCCTTTTTGTAACTTTACCACTTGAAGTTGTATTATTAATAAGTATTGTACCCAAGATTCCCCAAACGCCTTGGGGATTTATGTATATTGCTTTGTCTTGTTTCCTATTTTCTTTCAATAAATTCCTTTTTTTCTTCCCACTTCTGAGTAAAGAGTAGTCTGAGAGGAGGTTCAGGGAGTGTGAGGTTTGTCTCATCTGAGGCCATTCAGGTCTGCTATGTGGCACAACTTATAAAGAGAGACTGAGGAGGTTGGGATCCTTTTTGTACATAACCCGGGTAGGGAGAAAAACCTAGATGTTCCCTTGCCTCCAAGTACAAACCCCAGTGGCAGCAACTAGGTCTGTCATCCCTGGTGGCTGAAGGGGTGGAAATGGGGCAGAAATTTAAGGGTGCTGAGGTGATGTTGTGTGCCAGACTATGCCCTCATAGCAGGTTATGTGCCCCTTTCTGTATGTTCATACCGGGTACTTATCATGTTGGACTATATTGGACTTGTTATTTACAATATTGTACAAATAAGGATGTTGACAAAATCTTTTGCATTTTATAAAGTCTAACAAATTATATAAATTTTCTTAATAATGTTCTCATCACAGGATTTTTGGTGTGTTTTCCTATTGGACACCTGTGACCCCTCTTGCTTTGTAATATGCAGTGATGGCAAAGTAAATGATTTATTTGAGAAATAGATCAGTTATGAAATTTGAGGAGAGATGGAGTGTGTACTACTCAAATAGGAATCAAATGTAGAATGAGAAAAACTCTAAAATACTGTATACAAATATATTGCAACGAAGAGGCAGAGTGAGAATCAGTTCTAAGTGTAACATGTTAAGTATAAATGTGTGTAAGGAATTGGGTTTTGAGGAGAAACATTTTTAAATTTTCTGTTATAAGATATATAATCGTCTTCTCTTTTGTATTTTTGTTATATTACCTTTAGGGATGTGCATTTGGCTTTACCAAACTGAAAAAATACCAAATAAATACCTTATCGGTATTTTCCGGTATTTTCAAAGCAAATGCAAATTTGAGAAACTTTTTGGCTGCCGAATAAAGTTTCCCAAATTTATTTGGCTTTTGTGTAGCTGAATACTGACTTCCCTCCCCCTGCGGCTTCCCTGGTCAATTTCACTCTCTGCCAGTCAGCTGTGGGAGTGAAACTGACCAGGGAAAGCCTCCTCTCTTCTTTCCCTTCTCCAGCTGCCCCTAGGTAGCTGCTGCGCAACTGGAGAGGGGCAGGCAGGGAACCCAGGTATGTTTAGATGCTTTTTTCCCCTCTCTGAGATTGGGGAAAAAAGCAATGGTAGCAAAGATATGTAGCAATGGTGAAATTAATTCAGTTGAAAAACAGATTAGTTACAAAATTTGAAGTGTAAAATGTTGAATATAAATGTATCCCAACAAGAAGTAAGTTTTATAGTAATTATAAACAGTGACCCAAAAACCTTTCAATGTAATAAAGGTGGTGGTGGGGAGAAATATTTTCTATTCCATATATTTTGTTATACACACACACACACACACACACACACACCCCTTTTGATATATAATAATTATGATATGTAATATTTTTTTATTTTCTGTGTTTTCTTTTTATTATCTTTTTGTTTTCAAAAAATTAAAAAAAATTAAAAGATGATTGTGTTGGGTTGATGGGTTGGAGTTGGAGTAGGGTGACATGGGGCAGGATTTTGGATGTTCTCCCATGCGTGGATCCTTAACTAGGCTGCAGATAAGAAGCTGTTTGAAGTGAAGCGCAAAGACCAGATGAACGCGCTGAAGAACCTCATTGAACTTGATGATGTTAACCAGCAATACAAGATCATAGACATCATGCTCAAGGGCCTATTCAAAGTAAGCCTTAACACGACTGAGCACGGAATGTTTGCTGCTGGATGTTTACTGGGTAGCCTCAAAAACACTGCTGTTAAGTTAATAGGAAGAGTCAGCAGCTATCTGGACTGGAGCAACTGATGGGACGGGTGATTCCAGAAAGTTGATAGTGGGCAAATTTAGCACCTGATGCTTTCTCCACACAACCTTCTTATGTATGGGTTGGTGGTAGAAGAAGTAGGGAAATGGTACCCCTTGAGAAGCTGTCTAGTTAGCAATTCCTCAGTATGGAGCAATGTTCCCTCTAAGCTGTGGAGTCTTGTGAGCAAAATTTCTACTTTGTCAGCTACTGGCATTAAAGCTGTGAGCAAGCGATTTGGCTACTGCATAAATTAGTTTGCTGTGGAGCCATCCTTCCCGAGCTAAGACAAAAATGTGTGAGCCGGAGGCTAAAAAACTGTGAGCTAGCTCACACTAACTCAGCTTAGAGGGAACATTGGTATGGAGTATATGTTCTGAAGTATGGTGGGGGTTTTTCAGTACTGTAGGGACTCCTGAAACCATGAGTGCCATCTGATCAATGCAGTCTGTGCATAATAGTATGTAGGAGGCTACTTACAATATCAGCTTCATAAAGGAGAGTGCCATTCCCTAAAAGTTTGTCAGGGCATGAATCTGAGGGTCCCCCCCCCTTTCTTTTTTTCTTTTTTGTGCTTTCTAAAGTAGCATTACATGTTTTTTGTTTTGGGCTAATGTTGATTGGCTGGGTTTAAGCAAGTAAAGAAGTTATTGAATTGGCATTTGACAAGTGACACGGGTTTGTGAATTAATAGCCATTTCATGCCAGCATAGCTGGAACTTTGGTTGTATTGTGTTACGATGGCCTTTGCATCACATGAAGAAGGTAACCAAGGCCGCTTTCATTTGCCAGTTTTCTGCAGCTCTTACCTTCTTGGCCAACAAGCTCAGCATCCTACTGTGTTGTTTAACAGTGTCAGTAGCTGGGCATCTACTTGCAAAAAAGCAGAAGAGAAATGTTGGGGGGTTGCAAAGGGGCCTGCGTTGACACTGGAGGGGAAGAAGGGAGCTTTTGCCAGGAGCAGGAATAAGATGGAATTGCTTTCTATTGCAATGTGCAGGTACTTGAAGACTCGCGGGCAATACTTATTGCAGCAGATGTCCCGCCAGATGGGCCATTCCCTCAGGACGAGAAGCTGAAGGATGGTGGGAGTTTTTTGCCTTCTAAAGCCTAGTTTCCCCTTCCAGCGTTGTGTATCCCTTAAGCCTGTGATTGTGAGTGACTATTGCATTACAGCTCCCTTGCCTTTTTGGCTGCATTTCCTCAGCCACCCGTGTCGCTTCTGTTCTCATGTGTCATCATTTCTGATATTTGTAAAGGTCTTGGAATGGGAATGGAGCCAAGTTGAGGCTGCATAGCATATGGCACATGAAGCAGAACAGAACAGACTCTGGCTGTTCCTCCTGTGTATACAATGGAAAGTTAATGCTTTTGGACTAGGCTAGTGTTGTTGAATGGAGAGGATGTGGGTTGCTGAAGTCTGCTACCTTCGTGTTTTGGATTCTGATTTAAAAAATCTCCCTGATGCATGCCACTGGAATGCCAGCATTTCATGCTACATGCATGAATATCTAAGTCTGAAGAAAATGAACAGATTTGTGGCTGAACAGATTTGTGGGCTGAGACTGAAAGGCTCTTCTAGTGATGGCAAAGATAAGCAATAGTTAGGCAAGTCCATATTCTGCAGCCATAAAACTGTTGTGCAGTTTACCCATGACAGCCTTTTAAAAAGTGATACATTGAACATGCTTTAAAAATTAACAAGCATGCCCTCCTACAAAAACCCTTAGGAGACTTTTTAAAAATCGCTGTCAGGAAAGCGATTTTTGTGTCTGGTAGGGCAGAGAGATGTGGAGTTACGAGACCATGAGGAATGGCAATAGTTGCATTTACTGTGGTGGCTTTTGCTACTCATTACCCATTTTGAGAGTTTCTGGCATCACGATGGTAAAGAAACAGATATGCCAGTTATTTTGTGCAGGACGTCGGTCTGCATGTTTTGATGTCACTGAAGTAGTATGTCTGGGAATTGGGATCATACAGATTTTTTTAAAAGGACCCCCCCCCATTTGTATGTTCATTAAAGCTGTTTTTGCTGTTAGCTGGAGGGTGGTAAGTAGTTTCTGTGCTCTCCTCCTGCTCCCCTACCCCATATTTATTTATTTGTTTGTTTGATTTACGATTTATACCCCACCCTACCCCACCAGAGCAGGCTCAGGGTGGCTTACACAGGATAAAATTCACAATAACAATCAAAAGTTCATAAAACATTTAAAAACAATTCATTAAAACGATACAATGTTAAAGTGCTAGCTTTGTTGTTTGATGTCGTAATGATGGCATTACCGCGTGAGTGCATTCCGTAGTTGTTTAAGTTCCAGCTCACTGATCTTCTTCAGATGTAGTCGGCGCACCTAGGCTAAAAATAACCAACCATGGACCAGGCTCTACAGGCTGTTGCAGTTGTTAATAGTGGTGGCAGCTCCTAGTTGAAAGCCTGGTGGAAGAGCTCCGTCTTGCAAGCCCTGCAGAACTGTAAAGGGTCCCGCAGGGCCCTGATCTCTTCCAGGAGCTCATTCCACCAGTATGGAGCCACCACTGAGAAAGCGCTTGCCCTGGTTACAACTAGCCTGGCGTCCTTGGGACCTGGGAGGGCCAATTGATTTTGTGACCCAGACCGTAGTGCTCTCTGGGGTATATATCCCTAGTTACTTTTGTCATCCATGCTTGTGGTGAATGGACAGAGAGAGACCTTCAAATGCCACTTCTGGGTCAGAGACAAATGTAGACTGTAGCTGCTACCGGTCAATTTCTCCTGTAATGCAAGAAGAAATTTTAATTTTTAAAACCATTGCTACTGTGTTCTTTTCAGCAAAGAGAAGAAAGAAAAATATAATGTTTGATTGAATAACATACTCTACTGGTTTCCAGCCAAACTTGTAACCCATATTTTCCCTGTAACTTATAACTCACAGGTTTGGGACGTGAACATGTGTATGAATTCCACAAAGACTGCTCTTTTTTTTGGGGGGGGGAGGGTATTTCCCCCCGTATTTGTGTGTGTGTGTGAGTGTGTATGCGTGCACCTAGAAGTCATGGCGACCTGTGGTGACTGATCCCTACTGGGGGCCTGGTGGATATTCAGAGAGGTGGCTGAATGAAGCCTGCCCCCGCCTCCTGACTGCTCCCCTCCAAGTACTTGCCAGAGCCGGCCCTGCTTAGCTTCGGAGATCTGATGAGGTTGGGCTTGCCTCGGCTGTCCAGGTTAGGGCAAGACTGCTCTTTTCAAATGTTTTGTACACAAGATTGCACTATGTTACTTGGGATTGTTTAACCCAGAGTACTTAAACCTGCATGCACACAGAAGTTTTCCACACGGTGGCAGTTTTCTGTGGAAGCTCTTTTATTGCTGCAGTTTCCAGTGCAGTGCAGTCAGGGTTCCCTCTAAGCTGAGTTAGTGTGAGCTAGCTCACAGTTTTTTGGCCTCTGGCTCACACATTTTTGTCTTAGCTCAGGAAGGAGGGCTCCAGAGCAAACTAATTTACGCAGTAGCTAAATTGCTTGCTCACAACTTTAATGGCAGTAGCTCACAAAGTAAAGTTTTTGCTCACAAGACTTCACAGCTTAGAGGGAACATTGAGTGCAGTGACACAGAGGATTCCAAACAGAGGGTTTCTTTGGGGGAAGAAACCAGCTTTCCAATAGCATCCAAACTAAAGAATGCAGGGACAAGTGACCACAGTTGCTAATATTGGCTAAAATCCCCACTCCTCCCCCCTAAAAGTGTAAAGAATAGGAAACATTATTTAATCAATCCTGAAGAAAAGAATATGAAACATTATTTAATCAATCCTGAAGAAAAAAAATTAACGCATGCTACGAGGTAAGTGATCTGCACTGCAATTTGGGGTTCCAGGAGACAAGGAACTGATCTGATGTTTACCAGTGAGAAAGCGAGTAAAAGTACTTCTTGATTTCCCCCCCCCCCCTTGACTTCTTTTCCTTAGCATATTCCCATGTGGTAGAGAACACTGCTTTCTTCGGTGATGTAGTCCTGCGCTTTCCCAAGATAGTACACCATTACTTTGACCGCAACTCCAACTGGAACAACCTGATCCGCTGGGGAATTGGCTTTTGCAACCAGACTGGTGTATTTGATCAAGGTTCCCACTCGCAAGTACTAGGACTGGTAAGGCAGTGTGGTTGCTTGGATTCTTTTGTCTTTCATTTCTTTTTGTTAGGATAGGGTAGCAAACAGGAGTGACAAGAAGTGAGCACAGATCCTGCCTTGTAGAAATCAGGCAAAGGAATATGCGTAGAGGAGAATAAAAACTCAAAGAGTCTACTTTGGAGATTTTGAAATTCCTACATGGAAAAAACAACACACTTTCATTTAGGAATTAATATGAAACCTACATATTGATGGTAATGTGCAACCTCTCACACAGATGTGGATTTCACTGTGTCTGCACACGTTGAGAAGTTTTGGTCACAACTTCTTGTTATGAGTACTGAATTCATAGGCAGTGAAATACATGCAGGTGTGATTGACATACATGACAAGGGTCACTTGTTAATGCATTCAGGAAAATTGTCTTGTAAGAATTTAGTTATGCATGAAGTTGCATTAATGGCATCATTGCACATTTGTATTTGCTCTGATATGCTGTTCATACAAATGGCTGAAGCCTGTGGGTGTAGCCTGTGCTTATCCCTGATAGTCTGTTCAGCTGGTGGGTAAATTACAGAGTAGTGTGAATTCACACGCACACACACCCCAAACACAGGATCATGCAAAACCTTGATTTAGAAGGAGGTGGTAGTGTTTCCCACATTTTTGGGGTTTGCACTAAAACACCAAATCAGGACTAGGAAACTAAAAGGATTAAAGGGCTGGGAAGCAGAAGATTACATAAATGGGAATGGAATTGATCTTTGCTATTTTGGTGTACTTTCCTCTACAGATGGCTCAGGAACTGGGAATTAGCGAGAAATCTCCAGACTACCGGAATCCCTTTAAAACAGACCATTCTGAAGTAAGACCATAAATTTCAGAGTCAGTTACCACATTTCCCCTTTTCTGATTACCTAGTTTTGAGAAAGAAATGTTGCTTGATAATGCAAGAGGAGTGACAGCACTGCTTGGTGACAGATAAGTAGAAGCGCCTGTTCCGCAGACAGTAGCTTCCAATGGGCTGGATCCACTGTGGTATTTCTACAAGTGCAAGGCCTTCCACCTGCAAAGCATGACTTTCCCAACTTCCCCCTCCTGCCTCCCAAAATAATGTTCCTGAGGGAGTGGAGACACTTCAGGCTATCAAGGGAAAGGGAGTCAGGGAAAGGGGAGTCAGGAACATTATGCTCCAGAGGCAGAAGCCTTTGTGTCCTTGGAAACACTGCACTGGATCCAACCGATTGTACTGACCCTGTGCAACCAGCTAAATGGATGCTCCCTTCAATGTTCAGCTGGTGGTGTGGGTTTGTTGCCTCCCAAAGAGGAGCTTGCAACAGGAAAGATTTGTGACTACAGCCTATGCAAGTTTCCCTTCAGACGTGATAATCCATTGTTGCAGCTGAATACAAGAAGTCTTTGTGTGCTTAGTGTTGCTTCACAGGATCATCTCATCTGCAAGATCATCTTATCTGCAGCTGCTCTCAGTTGCCCAGTTCAATTTATCTTCTTACTGGATCGGTGGCTGCATGCTGTGTTTTGGCAAAGACTGCAATACATAAGACTGCTTTCAGTCTCTGCCAGGGAGTTGCAGGAACCCAGTTTTGATAGCATTCAGCCACTTAGCATTTGTGCTGTTGGGCACATTTGAGATAAGGGACTATAATTTATCATCCTCTTACAGAGAAGTGACTGAGGTATTTGGCCAAGGTTATACAGGTGCTCTGTGACAGAATAAAGAGTTGATGGCAGAATCCCAAGTAATATTCTATTCCACACTCTGTTGGCTGCTTTCCACCTAGATGCTGTTTTTCCCTGAAGTCCCTCAATATTGTTCCTAGTCATTTGGGAGAGATGCATGGTGCTATTTATTCCATATTTTGATGACATCAAGGTCTTGTTTCCTTTGGTAATTCCTGTTTAAGCAAAAATAATCAAATGTACAGGATAGGGGGCACTCAGCTTGGCAATAGTAGGTGTGAAAAGGATTTTGTAACACACAAACTGAACATGAGTCAGCAGTTGTGATGTAGCTACACAAAAGGCCAATGCAGTTTTTAGTATGCATTAATAGAAGCACGGTATCCAATTCATGCAAAGTAATAGTTCCACTCAATTCCATGCTAGGCAGCACTCATCTAGAGTATTGTGCCCAGTTCAGGATACCCACACATTAAGAAAGATGTATACAAACTGGAATGGGTTCAGTGGAGGACAATAAACATGGTTGGGGTTCTGGAAAAAGGTTCCATGAGGAAAGGTTGAAGGAAGCGGAGTATGTTTAGTCTGGAGGAGATATGGTGGTCCTCTTCAAATACCGGAAAGGTCATATGGAAGAGGGCAAAGATTTTGTTCTCTGCCACAGAGGGTAAGATTAATTAGCTTAATTTTCAGAAAGCCAGATTTTGGTTAAGTATTATGAAAGGTTTCCTAATGTACGAGCAGTTAAGACAATGTAGCCAATTAACTAGAGGAGGACTTCAAGCAGAGACTTGACCAAGACTTGTCTTGGGAATGCTTTAGCTTTAGACTCCTGAATTCAGCAGGGGGTTGGGTTAGAAGGCCCCTTCCAACACCATGTGAATCCTCCCATCACTCCTTTGGTGATTCTTGATCTCTTTACATTTAGTTCTGTATCTTGGTCAATGTGATTTCCCTAGAAAGGCCATCAAGCCCATCAAGTATCTCAACAGGATCATAATGGAAGTAAATTCAGACCAAGACTGTGTGGCATAAAGATAAATTGGGAAACTGCTATGGTGGGGGGTGGTATTTTTTTTAAAATAAGGCTAGAAGATGATTATTTTCCCTTTCCCTGATCCATTAGGTAAGGCAGGATATCATTAACAGTGGCTTTTCTGGGGCAGAAATATAGTATGAGTTTGTGTAGAAAGCCTTTCAGTTTGGATCTTGGCAAGTCTCTCTCTTTGTTGGTGAGTTTCTATTCTGGAATGGAACTGAAAGAACCCATGAGGAGAGCAAGAGGTACTTTCCCATGCAGGTGTAGTACTGGATTGGTGCCTTCTGAAGGTCACAAAAATTATGGAGCTGTAAACTAGTGTAAGTAGTCCAGGTGACAGTAACTTTGTACAAAGTTTGTGTGTGGGGGGGAAATGCTCCATGTGCCCATTTGACCTGGCTGAGTTCATTCCTTTTGTTCTCAGTTTTTTCCCAGTGCAGATACATTCCAGAAGGCTCTCCGGGAGGAAGAGAAGCGAAGAAAAAAAGAGGAGAAACGGAAGGAGATTCGCAAGGGGCCGCGTATCTCCCGCTCACAGTCCGAGCTATAATGCAAGTGCTTACCTGCCTTTGCCGTTGTGACCCGTCCTGGCAGGAGCCAGAGCAGCCAGAAGAGGAACCTCCCAGCCCCTTTATGACCTCAGGAAAATGCCAAGAAAGCTGATGATTTTGTTTGTCAGGTTTTGGAAGTTTCTTCTCTTAGCTGTTTTGGCAACTACAGAATTTAGCCCTGAGAAATGCCCAGATGGAGATGGTGGTCTTTGAGCACATACTTCTTTGGTGGAAGAACTTTTCCTAGTAACTGGAATGTATAGGTTTGTCAGAGACCATTCTCAGTGTCTCTGTGTATCTTTGTTCCTTGTGGCTTTGCCAGTCTGTAATGCTGAGAATGCTTTGGGGAGGGGTGTGGGGGGAAAGGAATGTATTTTTATGGTACGTGCCATTTCTGCAGTTCATAACACAGAACGTTGTGTATTATTGTGCAGTTGGGACGGCAATGTGACTTGTGTAGCTGCACCAGATGTTTCTCTGGGTAGCAGAATTGCCAGAGGGAGTTAAGAATTCTGTTACAAAATGCACATTCCTTGGGAATTCTTATTTAGTGGTACTCTATTAAACTCTCATCCCTTTGAATGTAAGGAATGTAACAGAGAAACATCAGATAGGTGCTGTTTTTCCAGTGTCTGCCTGCAGATTCCTCCTGTTTCTATGAAGTCGCTTTCTTGTCAAAGCCTTCCTTGGCCAATGACATCTCCTCCCCACAAGACTATTAAACTATAAACCTGGAAAGGAAAAAAAAAAAGTTAATTTATCTTGAGAAAATAGGCATCTTGGTCTTGTTCAAAGGCATAAAACCCTGCAATTGTGTGATTTTCGCCGGTGGGTCTGTATGAGCTGGTTCTGCTGGTACTGAGTCTCGACACAGGTGCTAGTACTCACAAATTTGTAATAAACAGTATTATCATTAATACACAATGGAAAACCATTGTCAGAACTACGGAGATAATGATTTCATTCCTCTTCCTTATGGCAAAGGGAAGCTTTTTGTCTCTGTATGTGAGACACAAAGCAAACCAGAGAGCATTGGCTATTTTAAATTACTAGGAGATCTCTTCAGTTGCTGTAGTTCAGTGGTTAAAGAATGGAGGCTGCTCTCTTTTGACTGCTTGCTTGTTGCTTTCTACTAGATTCCCTTCTTTCTGTTTTTGGTAGCTTTGATAAGATGGTATTGGCCATTGTTTTGAGATGCCTACATGAAGAAATACTAGTGTTCTAACACTGGGAGAAAGCGGAAAGCCTGACAGTGTGACTTCGGCTTTTTTTTCAGCTCTTCTCCAGTGCTAAAAAACTTTCCACAATGGTATCGTCATCACGTGATCAGTGAAAAAATTGATGGGAATCTCTTTTACTAGTCTACTGCCTTATTGCTCCACAGGAACAAGCTGCCTTTTCCCCCTTGATCTTTTTGAGCATTCCGTGGAGGCTTGTACCTGGAGCCAATATTGTTTTGTTTCAGGTTCCAGTTTTATTGTTGGTTTTATAATACAGGTCAGCTGGCCTAGTCAGGGTTCATGGTCAATGTTCTCTTTTCAAACCAGATTTTAGTCACTGGTGAATCAAATTATGGCTTCACATCCAGGCACAGAGTGGGCATTCAGCACAGAACCACTAAATGTGGTTTAGCACAAAAAGTAGCTTTTGTTCAGGACTGGAACTGATTTACACCAGCAGCTCTTGCTCTCTCTGTCTCTGAATAGCTAGATGGAGTACTGTGCTTCACCTAGTGGTGATGTCCCCTGGATGTCATGAGAAGCACTAGAACTTGGCATGCTAATTGCATCAATTAAGAATGGATTTTGGGGGGGTGTTTTTTTTTTACCCTTGACTACATTAGACAGTTCTGCAATGTAGCTTGTTCTTGCCAGTGAAGGATTATTTTGTATGGGAGAGGAGGGTTTATTTCCAAGGGACATTGTAGTATGATTTGCTGCCTCCAGGCTGGTGTACAGTGCCAGGAAAGGGGAAGACACCTATTTTCTAACCAGAGAGCCAGTTATGCTTGATTTGTTCTCAGATATGTACTTATAGTGGAATTGGACTCTGCTTTTCTTGAATAAAACTGAAGTTTGAAAGAAGCTACAGTATCTCTGTCACTTAATCATGAGCTGTTTGAGTGCTTAATCGTGGGTAGTTCCACTCTTTGTTTCCACTGTCGTCATTCTGGCAGTAGCAGCATGTGGAATTACAGAGGTGGATCCACATGTTGGCGGATATTGTTTTTTTGAAATAATTTACCTGCTGGATTTTTCCATCCACAAATGGTTCTGTTCTGCCTTTTTTTTTTTTTTGCCTCCCGAAGGGGATTTTTTAATTTGCATTTCTAAAAACAACTACATAACTATAATGAAAAAAAGGGTGGGGGAGACTACAAACTATGGGAAACAGAGAAGAAGGCACTAAAAGCCCAAGTGTAGAAGGTTACATATACTTATAACAATAAAAACGTATAACAACTTCCGGCATGAGGAGTTTCCTTGATCATCGCTTCAATTAGTATCCAGCTTGCTGTCTAGACAGAGAATAATTCCAAAGCTAATTAAAAGAAATATAGAGACCTTAAAAGACATTGACCTCTCCCATTACGCTTTCCCTCCCTTCCCACTAACACGACGTTGTGGAGCCAAGATTCTCTCAGTCCATACAGTCATATCAGTTAATCCTCTTCCTTCTCTGTTAAATCTTCTTTCTTGAACCGCTTTAAAGAAACAGGCTCAGTCCAGTTAGTACCGCTTTCCTTTTCCCAGGACTTTCACTCACTTATTGCTTCATACACATTCTGATTAAAGAGACCAACCGTTCACTTTGCATACAAACTTTATGGCACAAGGGTAGTCAACTCTTTGTTATTGCTTTATGATCCGCTTGCAACCATCCTTTATAAGCTAGACAAGGTCTCAGTTTCGACTATAATCCAAGATTCGCCGCTTCTTGAAGTAAAAACTGTCCCTTTAAAAGTACCGCCACGTTTAGAGCCGTTCCCATCAAATATCCCACTTTAGCCAGCAGATGGCACTCGATTATAAGCTATAGGAAGAGTCTATGGCTAGGTCACCTGACCTAGCCCTCCGTTTTTCTTCCTGAGAGGAGCTTCGGTCCCACCTCCCTCAAAGCCTTCAATCGCCATCTTGGAGGGTTGTTTACATTTACCGATTAAAGTCGCCAAAGTCTCAAAGGTCTGTAAACGCTTATATTTGAAACATTTCTCTAATCTAGTCCTTCTGCTGTAATCCTTTGCTACTGTTAGCTCAGTCCCCCATCGTCCCGCTTCTTTTGATCGCTTGAAGGGGTAGGGCGTTTCCTCTCCCTTCCCGCTTTAGCTTGTGGGGGCTTCGCAACAGGGCTCCAATGTCTCGCTTTAACTTAAACTCACTCATCCATCTTCAAAACGATCCAGCAGGTCTCCCTGGGATCTCGCTAGGCAGAGTAGAATTGCCAAACCTACATATGCTTGTCCCGGTGGTCGCTTTGAGTCCAATACTGGGAATCAGGGCAGGACCTTCGGGGCAGAGAGTAGCCCCCCTGTACCGGCGGTTGGCCGGGGGTAGGGCTCTCCAAAGCCCCCTGGTTAGGAGCCCATTGCTTATGGGCTCCATGGGGGAGCGTGCACAATCACGCTCCCTCCTAGTCCCCGATTCATGGCACACATCTCTTGGAGGAGCGAAGAGACGCGGCCATCGCTGGAGTGGCGAAAACCGGAAGTTCAGTTCTGTTCTGCCTTGATCATGAATCTGCTTCCCTGTTTACTGACACTGCAGAGAAATGCTAATAAACAAGAACATCTTCCGCCAGGATTCCATCCTCTTGATACACACCTTGAGTGCTCTTCTAACATCCAAGGTATGCCACTCAAGCTCCTTGGGATGTTTGGGTTGAGGACAGAAGGTAGGCAGGCAGATTTCCTGCGATCAATGAAAGGTGGAGGAAACCTTAGGCTGGAAGGTTGGGTCGGTACGTAGTACCACTTTGTCTCTGTGAAAGACGCACAGGGATGATTTGACTGACAATGCCCTGTGGTTGGAGACTCCTTGTGGAGGTGATGGCGACCAGGAACAGAGTCTTCATTCTCAACCACCACAGTGTCACCTCCCTGAGAGGCTCAAATGGTGCTCTCATGAGTGCCTTCAAAACTGTGTTCAGTCTCCAGGTTGGGAAATGGTGTATTTGCGGTGGTGATTTCACTGTGGCTCCCTGCAGAAAAAGCTGAATGTGAGGGTGTTTGGTAGTCTCAAACCCCCCTAACGAAGGAAGAAGCATGAATAGGGTTGCTATCTGTCTGCAAAGGGTGGAAGACTTGAGGCTCATGTCCAGGCCCTCCTGTAGGAAGGAAAGTACCGAGGCCACAGAAGGCAAAAGCACGTCCATTGCCTCCGACTCCTGGTGGTAATACCTGGTGAAGAATCTTGGTAGTTTGTGGTTTGTTGGTGATGCAAACAGATCCACTGACAGTTGATCGAGGTGTCTTACAATCATGCTGAAGAGACTTGGATGGAGTAC
>NW_015171503.1:0-14745 GCF_001447785.1 Gekko japonicus | reverse complement strand
GTCTGAATGTTCTCAACCCTGTTTATGTGTTCTGCCCTTATGGAAGCAACATTCTCTGTGCAACTGTGGAGATTGTGATCTGCCCTGTTTGTTGATGTACGCTTTGGCCGCGATATTGTCCATCCTCACCAAGACGTGTTGGTTGCACAGATGGGAGGCGAAGTGAACCAAGGCCTGAAGGATTGCTCTGAGTTCCAACAGGTTGATGGGTAGCATCATCTCCGTCAGAAGCCATGTCCCCTGGACTGGAGAGTCCTCCAGTATTGCCCCCCAACCATGTAGGCTTGCATCTGTGAAGAGTTCCCTAGTGTGACCTGCATAGTAGTCTTTGCCCACTAGCAGGCTGTCTATGTTCGTCCACCAGCGTAGACGCCTCTTGACCTTGTAAGGAACCCAAAGGTTGAGGCTCCTCTTTTTCATGATGGTAAGAACAAAGACAGGCTTGTAAAGGTCTGGCGTGTAGATGTGCCCATTGGATCATGTCTATGCTGGCTATCATTGTCCCAACAGCCTGGCCAGCTCTATGAGGGAAGAGGACCTGCCGCGGTATACCAGGGAAGCCCTGAGTTTCTTGGCCTTTGACAATGGTAGGAAGAGGGCATTGTGAGTAGTGTCGATCACTTCTCCCAAATCCATTGTGTTGATTGAAGAGAACTGTTTTCGAAGTTGACCAGGAACCCATGGTTCTGAAGACATTGTATTGCTTTTTCGGTGTTCTTGACGTACTCCACATAGTTGCTGGCCCAAACCAACAGGTCTAGATATGGATGTACATGTATCCCTTGGCTCCTGAGATACACCACAGGGTTGATGATCAACTTGGAAAAGAGCCTGGGTGCCGTGGAAAAACCAAAAGGGAGCACTCTGTACTGGAAGTGCTTATTGTACACGCAAAACTGGACGAAACGTTTGTGGTCTGGATGAATTGGCACATGGAGGTATACTTCCATGAGGTCAATGGAAGTCCGGAGCCCGTCTGGTGAATCTGCTATGGCTCTCAGAATATCCATACGAAAATGTCACAGCCTGATGAATCTGTTTAGAAACTTGAGATCCAAGATCACTCTCCAATCTCTGTTCTTCTTGGGTACCATGAACAATATGGAATATACACCCCAGCCCCTCTTGCCAATGGGAACTGGTTCTATTGCTTTGATGTCTAACAGATGCTGTATGGCTTTCTTGACAACGACCATCTTGTCCCTGGATTTGCTTACAGGTGATTTCAGAAATCTCTCCGGTGGATGACGTAGAAACTCTATTGTATACCCTTGAGACACGGTCTCCACTGCCCAGATGTCTGCCTGTGATTCTGTCCAAGTAGTTGCAAAATGTAGAAGATGTGCCCCCACTGGAAGGGATGAGTAGTCATGCTTGTTTGGGTTTGGCGTCACAGTCTTCTCTGTCATTCTTATTGAATGCGGGTTTATGGAATCTGGGTGCAAGGGAACTACGCTTCCCGGATGGCTTTGGCGTTTCCCATTGCGCTCTCTTGGTATCTTGGCAGAATCTTGGCTAGGAATGTTGGGTATGAAAAGGCTGGTTGCACCATCTTTCGGAACATCTGGTAGACCTGGACATGGCCTTTTTCTTGTCCTGGGTTTCCACCAAGATCCTGTCCAATGCCTCCCCAAAGAGGCAAATCCCTTGGAATGGATAAGCCGTCACGATGGATTTGGATAAGGTGTCCACTTGCCAAGCCCACAGCCAAAGGAGTCTTCTTGCCATGGCTGTAGCTGCCATAGCCTATGAGGCAAATGAGAGAATGTTTAAGGTGGCATCCGCAAAGGACTTTGCTTTGAGGATGCGAGAGGCTCCCTCTACCAGACTGTGGCTGTTCTCTGGTAGTAGTTGGATCAACTTGCGTTCCCACACTATGGCAACTCTAGCTGCGATGGAGGCTGAAGACGCTGCTTTCACCATCATGGCATTAGCTTTATGAATCCTTCTGAGTGTTGCCTTTGTCTTCTTGTCAGTGGGGTCCTTGATGGTACCCTCCCTGGCCATTCTCCAACAGTAATCCCGATGATTGAATTGCTGCTACCAGGCCATCGATGGGAGACACCTGCAACAACGCATTAGCATAGGCAGTGCATATAGTTTTTTTAGCAATTGCAGGAAACTGCTTGCTAGCCATGGGTTTATCCCACTCCACTCTGAGTTGACGTTCAAAGTACTCTGGGAATGGAAACTCCTTTTCCATATATTCCTCTGGAGGAAGAACTCAGAATTTCCCCCGAATTTATACTTAAATTTGGCCTTGGCCGTTTTTTGGTACTCTGAGGGCAGTAAATCATGAATCTCAAGTGCCTTAATGGCTTTAGTCAGAAAATATTGATAGTCCTCCACTCTGAAAAAATGGCTGGACTGCTCCGGAGGCTTTAATTCTTCCTCTTCCTCCTCAGATAGAAACTCTCTATCTCTGTCATCTAAAGAGGAGGCTGTAGATTCCACCTCGTCCTGCCATTGTTCCCCTCTAGGTCTCCCCTGAAGTATGTGTGGGGGTGCCTTTTGAGCAGCCTTGGTTGGCCAGCCTGTGGGAGGGGGGATAATAGGGCTCTGAGGGGAGGGTTCCCTTTGGCCAGGGGATCTAGATTTGTTGTGAAATTGGGACATCTCCTGGTGAATGGTTTGCCTGATAATGGCCATAAGTTTGGAGGAAGGGACTAGAACCCCCGTGTCATGCAGCTTACCCCTCTGCGTCGCTGCTCCAGACTCGTCCTCAGGCTTGGATAGGTAGGGGGAGGCACTAGGGCGAACTCCTTCTGCCCCTGCAGATCCTGGAATTACCCCCTGGAAGGTGCCAAAGCTTGAAGCCGGACCCTCAAAATGGCTGCCCGTGGCCCGAAGGCGCACTGTGGAAATGGCGGGCTCTGTTTCAGAAGGCTGCTGGTGGTGCTTGTGGGTGTGCTGCGCCGCCGCCGGTTCAGCCATGATCGTTGGGGAAACACAATCTAACCTAGAAGGCAGATTAGCCCCACTGGCGCTTCACGTGATCACCAGCTCCGCAGTATGTGCCTACCCCTCATTGCCCGACGAGAAACAGTCGGGAATGTCCTTTGCCGCGATTACCGCGGCCTCCGGGAACTCCCTCTTTGGGCCCTAATGACCCCTTTTAAAAACTTTGCTCCAAGCTTGGAGCAACTGTAAAGAGGAAAGGAATGAAGGAGAAATCAGAAGAAGAAGGTAAGGCAAAGAAGAAGAAAGTAGATCAAAAGAAACTGCAGCTAAAGCCTAGCTAGGTTTTTTGCTGCTGCTTCTCTGCTGACGCAGGAATAGAACTGTGGAATGGGCTATTCTGGAGGCACCAACAGGAAGAGGAAAAAACTATTTCTTGCCTCCCTAAAGGCACGGTGGGAATAACCCATGGAGATGTCCTCCACCTCAGAGGGAGAAGACCCTCATCTGCAATTTGAGGAGTCTTAAAATGGGATAAAGGATGGGTTGCAGTCCGAATTGGATTAGATGGTATAGGGTGCAAAACTGGTTTCAAAATGCACTATGGACTGCTGGGTCAGAGAAGCAAAAACATGGCTACGTGAGTATAGCAATGACTAGCAGTTAATTGGATATCCTCAGTTTCTATTAGGAGGAAATCTAGTCTGAGCTTTTAGCTTGCCACTTTGACCCTGGTGGTATCTCTGTAGCGGACAGTATTTTCACAGTTATTTGTGACAAATTGCAGAACTGCTTTGACACGTGCAAGTTCATTCACCAGATAGTTGCATAGTTCCTTATACCAGTCTAGTCTGGCTGTATCCTGCCTGAGTGTTGACATCATCAGAAAATGCAAGAGAACATAGGGAACACTACAAATAAACCAAGTTGTTATATATTGCACATCAGTTCAGGTAAACATAATTTGAGAAATACAGGTAAAATCCATTGGTCCCCTTTTGCCATTGTCATAGCTGACTTACGGCGACCCTGTAAGGTTTTCAAGGCAAGTGAGGTTAATCAGACATGACCTTGGACTTCCCTGGTGGTCTCCTATCCAAATACTAGCCAAGGCTGACTCTGCTTAGTTTTTGAGATCTGACAAAATCCAGTCAGCCTGAACCACCTTGATCAGAGCAATCATTCCTTATAGTTTATGTGATAAATCTTTGAAAGAAACAAGCTGCAATTAACTTTACAACTACTGTTGATTGTTATGCAGACAAGTCTAAGAAGCTCATTCCAACTGTGCTTGCTTGCCAGAGTGTTGTCATTAATTTTTGGAAACAGCACCTGAGTATTTTAGCACGCTCCAGTTATGGCTTTCAATCCCTGTTGAATGTTGTAGTGCTCTCTCTTTTGAAATCTCCTGGAAATGTAATGCTTACTTGGAGAGTTAATTGACAAGCAGTGGTGAAAGTGAACCAGAAAACCCTGAGAGGTAGGCAGTGTCAGAAAAGATTTCGTTGTGGGATGGGATCTAACCTTGCAGAAAAACAGATAAGTCATATTTCATCATTATTGGCAGGGTAAAAAGGTTAGGAGCTGTTTTCATTGTTGTTCTGTAACCTCACAGAAACAAACTCAGTCAGGGTGATGCATGTTTTAGACACAGGAATACCTGTGTTTGCCTATCAGAATGACTTTTTTTCTCTTCTGAGCCAGGAAGACGATGTACAAATGAAAAAGTGCTACTGATAAAGTTAACATGGGAAGCTGCTTTTATCAAGATATTAAAAACTGAATCTCTAGAATCCTAAGATTAAAGGGAAAAGACTTAGGCTTTTTGTAAAGAAATGTGTTGCTTAAAGAGGCAGAAAAGTGACTAGTGAGTCAATGGTTGTATAACAGATGTAAAAGTGGGTGGACTCCCTAAAAAAAATGGGAGTCTTCTCCTCGCATAAAGTCTAAGGAGGCAGCTCAGAGCCCCCCCCCTCCTGTTGGCAGTGGACTGGGATAGAAAAGCACATTCTCCCAGTCCCTTGTAATTTCTTTTTTAAAAAGCCAGCCATCTTAACACCTAGGGTTGAGATAAGCGTCATGAGATAGTTAAGGATAGGTAATCAGGTGCAACGTGGATGGAAGAAATCTTGGGTTTCAGTCTGCCCGGTGCCAGCAGCTGCGTCCTCAGTTAACACCATTTTGCTGCTTGTAACTCCGGAACCACAAAGTCGCTGGATTTCACATTGTATGGGATTCATGTCTTGTACGGTGCCCTATTCGGCATCATCCAACCCTTCCCGAACTGCAACAGTCACTTTCAGGGCGGGAAAACGGTGGGGAACGCCGGATAAGATTACGGGGGAGCCTTTTCCATTCTTGCCGCAATGTAGACCTACCACCCACCCCGCGAGTCAAGTGTGACTTTTCAGAGCCAAAGTTGGGCCCCCGAGTGATCCCCCCCCCGCACCCAGCCTGTGTACTCAGCAATATGTAAATCTGCCACACGTGCGCGCGTGATTTAAAGCTTGGAGAGTTTCGCATATCTGATTTTCATGCTCCTAGTTATGTTCGTGACTCCACGGATTTCCACGCGTTAAACAGGAGACGGGGAGAATATTTTTAAAATGGTGCGGAACATTCTTTCCATTGCGGGTGTATACACACTCTGAAATGACGGGCAGGACCGAAATGACTAGACCAACAACAACTTGCAACTGTCCACTTTCGCTGCGCCCTGGAAACATTCGTCGCTCCTTTCACTGTAAGTGCTTCTGGGTTGCTGAATAATTCCCATTCTCCCCGCCTCCCTTTGAATATTCGAAACTGGGAAGGGAAACAGGCCGGGAGGGGATTGCCCGGCATGCTAATGACAGCTGCTGATCGCTGACGCACCATCACACCATGAGCCGCTCTGCACGCCGATTGGCCGGCGGGGACCTGGTCTCATTGACAACAAGCCGAGAGAAGCGCGCCGCGGTGGTTTCTCTCAGGTGGGTGGGCGGGGCGAGAGAAGGCGAACTCAAGATGGCGGCGCCTGGGCCCGCGGGCGCTGGGAGCCTCGCCTGAGCTGAGCCTCGGCGCAGCCGCCGCCTGGCTGCGGAAGGGTTAAGGCGTTGGGTGTCACCGGCGCAGCCGCTCCCTCTGACAAGACTGGATGAGTCGCTGGCTGGCTGTGGCGGAGCCGGGCGCGCCTCGCCAGTGATGGAGACCGGCGAGCTGAGCAGCATGGAGACCATGGAGACCCTGACGGAGCTCGGGGACGAGCTCACCTTGGGCGACATCGACGGTGAGTGCGGAGGGCCGGCGGACGCTCGGCTGTGCCCCCTCCTTGCCCCCCGCCCGCCCGCGTGGAGCGGCCGCGGGATGGAGGGGAGTTCCTGGCCCGCGGTGCAGAGAAGAGGCGAAGGCAAGGCGGTGCGGCGCCCCCCGGGGTCTAGGCCATTTGGCCTCGGCGGTGCCAGGGAACGGGATGGATTGGCAGGTGTCACTCAGGATGTGAGAAGAGACAGTGTAGTGGCGCTCTCTTCCGCTTTCCGCCCCGGCCCCTCTCCCCAAAGTAAAGTCATAAACCCTGGCCGTGGAAATAGGCATTCATAAACTGCACGTTGCTGGGGTTTTTTAAAAATGTTGTTTTAATTTTCTTACATATTGTAATTGCCTTTGATGTAAGCCGCCCTGAGCCCTGGTTCATGGAGGGGCGGCCTCGCAAACTTAAATAAAAAAAAAAAAAAAAAAAATTTCGGCCCGGCCGGCCCCCCCCCCCCCCCCCCGCTGCCACCTTGCAGATTGAAGGAACAGGGAAGTTGGTGATGTGACCTGCCTTTTTCGATTAATTAATAAGTTGATAAATTCTTCATTGTCGTGTCTGTTAACATGTACACCACGTTTGATACGCGGTAAAGTCACGTGTTTTGTGTGGGTCCACACGTGTTAGTGGGTGGCTGGAAAGGATGGTATAAAAGAGGAATCTGTGCCAGGCTGGACAGATATCCCCTCTAAATGACAGACTTGCAGAAGAAGGGGTAACAGTTGATTTTGCTTCTCAAAGGTTGTAATTTGGAGGGCAACCTTGTGTAGTGTATGACATGTTCTTTTGGACGCAGTAGCCAGAGTTGAGGCGTGCCTCAGGTATGATGCATATGTAACATGAGATCTGGGTTGTGTTCCTTGGTTCCGCCTGGATACAGTTGCTGGCTGCTGCTTATGATTTTTGAATCAGTAGAACAGCCCTGCTGTATCAGGCCAGTTGTCCATCTAATCCTGCATCCCTACTCACACAGTGGCCAACCTGTTCTTCTGGGCAGCCAAAAACGGCATAGAGGTTGAGGACTTCTCTGATGCTGCCACCTGGCTCTGGGATTCAGAGGTTTAGTGTCTCTGAATGTGGAGGTTCTCCTCAGTCACCATGGGTAGTAGCAATGGGCAGACTTATTCTCCATGAATCTATCTGATTCTTTTTTAAAGCTGTCTATTCCAGTGGCCATGACTACATCCTCTGGCAGTGAATTCCACATTTTAATCACTCTGGGTAAAGTAATATTTCCTTTTTTCTGTCCTGAACCTACTGGCGATCAGCTTCATTGGGCGCTCTTGAGTTTTAGTATTTTGGGAGAGGGAAAACAATTTTTCTTTGTCCACTCTCTCCACCCAATGCATAATTTTATAAACCTCTGTCATGTTGGCCCCCCCCCCCGTCATCTCCTTTCTAAACTGAGCAGTCCCAGACTCTTCAGCCTTTCCTATTAGGGAAGGTGCTCCAGTCCCCTAATCATTTTGGTAGTCCTCCTCTGTACATTTTCCATTTCTGCAATGTCCTTTTGGAGATATGGTGACCAGAACTGTACACAGTATTCCAAATGAGGCCACACCAAATGAGGTCCATGCCTTGATTTTGGTTAATGCCATCTAACACTGTGTTCATAAACATATTCATTTGGAAATAAGCGGAATTGAACCAAGCCTTACTGAAGCCTTGTTTATTGATTTTGACTCATAGCCCAGTTCATAAAAAGCTCAGAATAGGAAACAAACTTTAAAATGTTCAATAACTAGCTTTTGTGTTAAATGGAATGCTTTTAAAAACAATATAATTATAGCAATTGAGAAACAAACATACATTTATGTAAAAATATTATAATAGTCAAAAGACAACCTTTTACTTTTGTTTCTTTTTTCTTCCTTTTTTATTTGTATAAAAACTCTAATAAAATATTATATAATGGAAAAAGACAACCTTATCTAATGGAAAAAGACAACAAGCTTTTCTGATAAGTTTTTATGCCATACATTTGCCTGATAGGGAAGTATTCTGCAGCTCTATTGAGCACTCTTCTACAAAAAAAAATAAGCTGCAGATTTACAAAGTAAGGTTCTCACAACAAATAAAAATTAATAAATACACTTTCAGGGACTAAAAGTAGTGCTGCCTTTTCCATAACACCAAAAATTGCAAAAAGGTCTGGTAGTACAGTTATCAGAAGCAGGCCAATACAGTCCTGGGCTGGGACTATATTCAGCTTAAAAATAATTCTGATCGGAACTTTGAAAGTTGATTATTGTTTTCCACATCAGCCAAACTGGCTATCCACTCAGCTGCTCTCTCCTGAAGGTGATTGGGCTGGTACTGGCTGGAGAATTAGCATTGATACTGCTTTTTTTGAGGTTCAGTTGAGTGACGGTAGATTACCAGTCGTAGAGCGCCCTGTCCTGATACCTTTGTACTGCACCCAGCAGACTGTTCTGTAAAGAATATTCATAGGATTTTCTCCCTACTTTCATACTTCATCCAAGATGGTTCTGAAGCTGGACATTTTACTTATGTGTATGAGCAAAAGAGTGCACGGCTTTTATGTAACACCCTTCTGGTAGGATATGCGTAAGAATTCTAGTTATTTTTGCTCCCACATTTTATGAAGAACCACTGTTCAACCAGCATTTTTAATCTAATTGTGCAGATTCAGGTGGGTAGCCGTGTTGGTCTGAGGCGATAGAACAAAGTTTGAGTCCTGTGGCATCTTTAAGATCAACAAAGTTTAATTCTGGGTGTCAAGGAGTCCAAAGCTGAACCCTGTGGGTCCCCAGGGCTGTTGCACACAAGTAACCAAATATTTTGTTCATTTTATTAAAATAATGTGAAGTGTTATTTGATTTCTGTCAAAATAAAGATTTATTCTACTGGCAACACAATGCCCTAAATTCATATAGCAGAAAAACAAGAAAACTAGCATAACTGACACATTTTCAGAACTTGCATTAGATGTGTCCAATAATCAAAGGCCACAGCTGATACGTTTTCTACATTGCTGTCCATTGTTCAGGCCTTCAGTCCATGAAAATCCAAGATAGCCTTCTTTTCCAGGTTCTTAGCTCAATTATAGTTTTTTGGCCAAGCAGCATCAGGTTATGATAACATCCAATCACTGCCTAGTCTTGCTGTATTCCTCTAGGAAATTACCTCATAACTCCTGACCTCCTCCCTCCCATCCTGTGAACTGCAGGTTCTAATGAGAAGTTAATTACCCCTTTCCAGCTCTGGCCTTGAAGACGATAAGTACTATGTAGGCCAAGAAATCAATTAGTAACACTTGCAGGATGGGACCAGTCGGTTACCACTCACATTAACCCTTGAGGGGAGAAGCCAGGGGTATAAGCTTTTGTGTGCAGAATTAAACTTTGTTGATCTTAAAGGTGCCATTGGACTCAAACGTTAATCTCTTTGTGTAAAGTGTCATCAAATCTCAGACAATTTATGGCTACCCTGTAGGATTTTCAAGACAAGAGACTAACAAAGGTGATTTGCCATTGCCTTCTTCTGCATAGGTACCCTGAAATTCTTTGGTGGTCTCCCATTCAGTTACTAACCAGGGCTGACCCTGCTTAACTTCTGAGATCTGCTGAGACTGAGCTAGACTGGGCCATCCTGGTCAGTGCTTAATCTAATAAGTCCTAAATATTTCCCTAGAAGAAGAAGAGATTGGATTTATACCCCGCCCTTCACTCAGAGTCTCAGAGTGGCTTACAATCTCCTTCCCTTCCTCTCCCCACAACAGGCACACTGGGAGGTAGTTGGGGCTGAGAGGGCTCAGAGAACTGTGACTGACCCAAGGTCACCCAGCTGGCTGCATGTGGAGGCGTGGAGAATCAAAGCCAGTTCTCCAGGTTAGAGTCTGCCGCTCTGAACCACTACACCAAACTGTGAAGGGTTTTTTTTAAATAAAAACTCTTAGATTATAGAGCTGAAGCTGAAGGATTTAAAGCTACTTAAGAAATTCGCTTTTATTTTTCTACTGTGGGGTTTTTTACAACCTGTCACTACAGCTGTTGATTTTCACAAATAATTGAAAATAATGCTTATTCAGATTCCAGGTTCCTGTTCTTTTGCTTTGGTGCTGGAATCTCCAAGTAAAAATATCATTTTCAGCAGAGCTGGGGAAAACCCTCTGCTTGAAACCTTGGAGAGAGACTGTTAGATGGAGCAGATAGTGCTATGCTGTGTTATATGAACATGTGGTGTGGTGGTTGAGTATGGCAGCTTCATATTTTCAAGTGTCTTGTGGACAACGAGGTGGTACCTTTTCTCCCCAGGACTACTGTGTGATGAGAGCTCACACCCTAGTGTGGTACTGGTCCTGTCAACTGTGTGGGCTAGCAAGAACAGGCTAGAGCAGACTGTATGGGAGGCCTGAAAGCTTTGCAACAGTGCTCCTGATTTCTGGAATGAGAGCTATATTGAGGGCAGTTGTAGAGGTACCCTGTCCTGGATAATTAGTTGTTGTAGATTTTCCAGGCTGTATGGCATTGTAGGTCTTGGCATTGTAGTACCTGACATTTCGCCAGCAGCTGTGACTGGCATCCTCAGAGGTGTAACACAGAAAGATGGAGTACTCTCTGTGTCAATGTGAGAAGGGGAGAAAAAGTCCTGGATAATGTTCCATATCTAAAGCGTTTCCATTCACATTTTGGATTGACACATACTAAAAAACGGCTAGAGCAGATTTCTTTCTACTGCAGACTTTTTAAAATGGTAGCGTGCTTTTCCTTGTCTGTTTTTACAGGAATTAAATAATTAGTCTTTCATCAAATCCTTGGAAGGTTACTCTATACTTACTTTAAAGAAATCTTGCCCAACATTTTAAATTTCCTTTTACTCAGATTTGTGTTTCCATGGAGCAGGGTTTTACATTTTCAGCCCTTTGTATTTACTGGGTCTTTGCTTCATTTTTTATCCTGTACCCAAATATATTAAACTCTGAAAATGGGCTGCATCTCAGAGGCTCCCAAATCATATAAAAGTTCCACCAATAGGAATTCACAAATATTACTCTATTGAAAATACAACACTGTAGTCAAATACAAAAGCAGTACCAATGAACTCACAAAATTTACAAAAGTCCAGTTGCCAGCTGACCAAATAGGATGTAATTAAGCAATCAAACTAACCAGTCCCACCTTTGAATTGTCAGCAGGCTGTGCCGAATTTACTGTGGAGTATATGTTTCTTTTTGATGAAAGTGTAAGCTTATTATCCTGGACAGAAGACTGGGAGATTATCACCAAAGGTCATTCCCACTGGAGGCTTGAAAAGTTTTTCTCACTGTTTCATTCAACATAGATTCATTCTCACTGTAATAGCAACTGAAGAAGAACTCTTAAGGAAACAAGGGAACTATACCGGGACCTTGTATCACTGTTACTGTTCTCTCTGAATGTCATTACTCCTCGCTGTTGTTGTAATTTTTGAATGTTATTGTTCCCAATTTTATAGGATGTCTCAGCTATTGGTTAGTTTGATTGCTTGTACACCACCCTATTTGGTCAGTTGGTAACTGGACTTTTGTAGATTTTGTGAGTTCCCCCACTGGCCAGCTGACCGGCAGTGGGGAGGAGCCCACAAAAGGGTTGGAACTCCCACCTGGACTGGGAGTTGACAACCTTAACATATAGAAACTCCCAGCAGCAATAAAAACAGCACTAATAAAAAGCTATAGCATAAAAAGCTTGATATGAAAACAACCTATTGGGATGACCCCCCCCCCCTTAGAAAGTCTTCACTGATTTCTGGAAGGTTATCAATGAAAGGGCTGATCTGGTTTCTGGGGGTCTATGGACAGCAAACTTGTGGGCCACAGCTGAGAAGGCTGTTGCACATATCCACCAACCTTGTGTCATTTCATGTAAAACCCACACAGAGAGAAGGCCAGCATTGGGTAATCTCATCTGAATGAATATTTTCATGGATGGCATAGGTCCAGTGAATCCTAGTGTGGATTGTGGCATCAGCTAAAGTGGAGTTGTCTCTGTGGAACACTGATGTGGCAGTGGATTACAGCTAGTTTCCATAGAGTTGCTTGTTTGTATTTGCTTCCATCTACATGCATGACTGGTGGCTCACACAACAGTTTGAACACTCTCTGGGACTATACAAAATCTTTGTGTGCTGCTCCCTCAGTTGCTAGAGTTGACAGATGGTAAGTCTGTGTAAGGGAGTTCATGGACCGTTGGAGTACCAAATGGCAGAACAGCGACTACCTTGTGTTTTACAAATGTTGAACAGCTTCAGATTAGATTATTTTATTCAGTTTGCCATTTAACAGGAAGGGAAGAGACAGTACATGAACATAGATCAGGGGTGGCCAAACTGTGGCTCGGGAGTCACATGTGGCTCTTTCACACATATTGTGTGGCTCCTGGAAGGGCGGCTGGGGAAGCGAAGGGGAGGCATGTCTCCCTGATTGGTCTTCCCATCCCCAGCCAGTGTTCCCCTCCCTGGATAGGCCTGAGGTGGGGGGGGGGAGCAGAGAAAGAAAGCACTTTAAATGCATTCTCAAAGCTCTCCCCATGGCTTCAAGAAGGCATTTGTCTTAAAGAGACAAATGCCTTCTTGAAGCCATGGGGAGAGCTTTGATTTAAAATCTCTTCTCCAAGCCAAGCCAGCTGGTGTGGGGGCGTGGTGGTGGTTGGAAAACACATTTAAGTTAAAGTTGCTTTCTTTTCACTCCTCCCCCCATTTGTTTGTTTTCTTTCCACCCCTCTCTCTCTTTCTCTCTTTTCTCCTTCCTCCCTCCCTCCCTCCCCCATCCATTTGCTTTCTTTCCACCTCTTAGACAAATATCATTAGCAAACAAATAAATATTATCAATAACTGTTTTTACTTCTTTGTTTTTATTTTTGGCAGTCTCATTTACTGTTAATAAAAGCAAATTTTGCCTATTTTTCAGTAAAAACGTGTGTGCAATACTTGTTATGTCTTGCAGCTCTCAAACATATGATGTTTATTCCATATGGCTCTTATGTTAAGCAAATTTGGCCACCCCTGACATAGATCATTAAGACTGGGAACAGTATGTATGAATTATAAATATACATAATCTCTCCCACATTTAAAAAAAAATCTATTGTCTGCAGTAGGGACAGTTTTAAACTCAAGGTACTTTGAGTTTAACTATGGTGCTGGAGAAGACTCTTGAGAGTCCCTTGGACTGCAAGAAGATCAAATCAGTCAATCCTAAAAGAAATCAACCCTGACTGTTCCCTGGAAGGCCAGATAATGAAACTGAAGCTCAAATACTTTGGCCACCAAATGAGAAGGGAGCACTCACTGGAGAAGACCTGATGCTGGGAAAGACTGAAGGTCAAAGAAGACGGGGACGGCAAAGGATGAGATGGTTAGACAGTGTCATCGATGCAACGAACATGAAATTGAGCAAACGTCAGAGGACGGCGGAAGACAGGAAGGCCTGGCGTGTTCTGGTCCATGGGGTCGCGAAGAGTCGGACTCGAGTGTGCGACTGAACAACAACAACAACAACAACAACTTTGAGCTGTTTCTTAGCTATAGATTTGTCAGAGTAAGAAAGTGAGTGACGTCTAGGCTTTTTTGTAGTTCAGTTGATCCAGTTGTGTATGTTTAAGCAGCTTGTTTTCTGTCTTGTATCAGTTCTCTTTGTCAGCTACCATATTTTTTTCATAGCGGCAATACTGAAGGCTACAGCAGGGAAGCTAGAGGTGAGTGCATTCCTTCCTGAAAATGAAGCTGATAAAGTGAGATATGAGGAGCTATCTTAAACTACCAGGACAGCGGTTCATCCTGTAGCCCAGCACTGTTCACTGTATGGCAGCTCTCCAAAGTTATCGGGCAATAATTTTTCAGTCCTTTGACCTTTATCTAAGTATCTGTACCCTGCTTTTCTCCCCAGAATGGACTCTGTGCAGCCTCCCCTGCCAAGGGAGACTATACACATAAGCCAGTAAACAGCAGACATCTTGGGCTGGTCCTAGATTAGTATGCCGTTTCTTCCAAAGGCCTGTGATGCCAGCCACAGACCAAGAGTCCTTTGGCTCTTAGCATTCAACTTGCACCCAAGGGCTCATGGCCCTGCCTATGCCCAAGCTTTATAGGCACTTGAACAGGATGCGAAAAATGCTCAGCAAGGTGGTGGAGCTAGTAAAAGTGTTCCACCACTCTTTATCTACCTGACATCCTATAAACAAAGACACTGTGTGCTCTTGGGAATATCTGTATGGTCTATGTTGGTGGTCTTTTTTTTTTTGGTGGCCTTTAGCCTTTGCAGACCTGGAACCCATTGAGCAGCAGGTGCATGACAGGGAGTCACATGATGACTTCACAGTCCTATTACAGGAAGTGAGGCGTCAGAGTTACCTCACCAGTGTCAAGACCAGGATCATGGCTAGTAGACCACAAGAGTAGGGAAGCACAAGCCAAGGACCAGGAGGAAGAAGCCACAGTCATAACTATGGGGGAGTTGTCTCTACCATTATGTGATCTTACCTTGCCATTTTGCTGCTGTTCTCAGCGTGCATATGAAGAGAGGCAGGAGGCATTGTAACGATATGAGCTTATGTTTG
>NW_015171502.1:2818466-2826143 GCF_001447785.1 Gekko japonicus | reverse complement strand
TCTAGTGCGAAATCAGCCAGAGTCTCTCTGTCAGACTTGGAAATGAAAATGCAAATCATGTTTTCCAACTTACACGAAAGCGCCTTTATTATGGGAATAGGGATATCCTTTGAGAGGGAAAAAAACTTCAGAAAGATATATGCATCTTGACTGTCTAATGACTACATAATGAGTACTTAAACACAGTGCTGTTATTGAATTTTAATTGACTTCTTTTGCTGAGACCGCAGTGATACAGCTCCGAGCGATTGTTGTGTTCCGTGAGGAACATCTAACCAACCACAAGTAGCTGTAAACACTGGGAAAGTACCTCTGGTACATTGACTGGGATATTAACTGTGCCAACCAACTCAAGAAAAGCAGCAGCTGAGGAGGAGGGGTGCGCAAAAAGAATTAACTGGTGTTTTTCAGTTCGGGTCTATTGGACCCATAAACATTTTGGGATTTCCAAAAAATCCCGTTTCCCAATACTGGTACGGTGTTCAGATCTGGGATTTTTCAAAAATCCCACATTTTTTTTCAGGTCCTGTAGACCTGAGAAGAAAAATACTGTTTTTTTTTTTAAAAGTGTATACTGAGGTTTGCTGACTGAATAACTATGCCTTTTTAGGATTGATTTATCTAGTAAATTTTTAAATGTATCTAATCACTCTGTAATAGATGTAGCTGGCTCAGTTTTTGTTTTTTTATACTGATTGTGTGCCTGGCTGTTGTTCAAGTTCTGTAATTCTGAATCGTTACTAAGAAACTGATGGCCTTTGGCTAATAAGCTCTATCCTGCCTGCCTATCCTATCTTAAAGCCCAGCAGGAACTCATTAGCATAATAGACCACACCCAACAGCAGAAACTCATTAGCACATTAGGCCGCACCCCCATGTTACCAGAAGTGTGGTCATCCAGCCACACCCACCTTTCCCTTCTTATTCTGTTTACCTTGTTTGTTGTGAACACCCAAGGCTTTTTTGTAGCAGGAACTCCTTTGCATGTTAGGCCACACACCCCTACTGTAGCCAATCCTAATGAGTTCCTGCTGTTGGGTGTGACCTATTATGCTAATGAGTTCCTGCTGGGCGTGGCCAACTTGGGAGCCAGCCGGAACTCCGTTCCTGTGCGTTCCTGCTCCAAAAATAGCCATGATCTTATCCATTAAAACAGAAAAGCCAGCAGAAAGCTGGGCCGATGGGGAACAATCTGCTTACCATGAGCACAGCCAATCCTAGCTGCGCGCACGTCTCCTCCAGCCCAATATAAACCAGGCTGCATGAGAAGGGAGCCCCGGGAGTTGCTGTGCCGCACGGAGCCCATTGATCCCCAGCAGTACAGAAGATCCTGGCTGGGCTTGCTTCTCCTGCAGTCTGGTTTAAACCGAGCTGCTTGAGACGTCCACGAGGCAGGAACAGTCCGCTCCTCACCGGCACAGTTGAACCTCGGGCTGTCATCTGCAGTCCCTTTAAACTTTAAAGGGATGGCAGAAGCCCAACGAACAGCTAAGAGGCGGGATCTGCCTGGGAATTCCTGAATATATCTGAGATTTGTGAGGGGGATTTTTTCCCCCTTGGTTTCCCCGAGAAAACCCAGATACATTTGGGATGCTGAAATCTACCCGAAAAATACTGGTAAGGTATTTTTCAGGTAGATTTTCAGCTCGGGTAGACCCGAATGCACACCCCTACTGCTGCGATGCAATTAGAAGCAGATTGCACAGGACTGTAAAGGTAAAGGTTCCCTTGCTCGAAAGCCAGTCGAATCCAACTCTAGGGTTGCAGTGCTCATCTCTGTTTCAAAGCCGAAGAGCCAGCGCTGTCCGAAGACGTTTCCGTGGTCATGTAGCCGGCATGACTAAACGCCAAGGTGCACGGAACACTGTTACCTTCCCACCGAAGTGGTACCTATTTATCTACTTGCAATTTCTTGCTTTCGAACTGCTAGGTTGGCAGGAGCTGGAACTAGAGACGGGAGCTCACTCCGTCATGCGGCACCCGGGTCTCGAACAGCTGAACTACTGACCTTCCACAGCCTGCAGTTCAGCGTCTTAACCACTTGAGCTGGAACACAGGACTGAGTTCCACACAAAAGGGAAAACCTCCCGCCGCCCCCCAACTGTTAACATGCACAGTCATGTTTCTCACGGTTAGATTACTGTTGCTTTATGTCTTACTTTATGCGCAGGAGCACATGAGCACACCAGTGCATTGCATATATAGAATCTCTTCTGCAGTCACAGGAAGGTTGCTTTTCTACAGTGTCTTGTTACGTGTGTGTTGATAACATGACGTGGAGGGGAGAGATGCAAACAAAGAGATCCTTAATTAACCCGGAATCCAGAAGGAGCAGGACAAGGAGTGAAGGGGTAGCCCTGGGGAAACCTGCTCATCCTTAGCTGAAACTCAGTGCTTTTGCCTTGGGCTCAGTTGACAAGGTCTCTCTCTCTCACCTCTCTCCGCAGCAAGTTCATTCCAGAGGGTTCTCAGCGCATCGGTCTGAGCACTGTGCAAAAAATGGGTGCCTCCAGTCTGGAGCACGTGGCCCTGATCCGCCCTGATGGGGCTGCTGTGGTGGTTGTCCTCAACCGGTGAGTCGCTCGTTACTGTAGTTTGTGCAGGTTGCAGGATTTGGGTATTTTGAGCTCAACATTTCTATTGCAGCTTACTTTATACTGCTCAACCAACGAGCAGGGGGCACACAACATGTGCATGTTTGCATGTGGAGCCACGAGTGCGCCCCCTTCCCATGAAGCTGAGGGAAAGGAGGCAGCGAAAATTCAGTCTGAGTCCAAGGGGCTTGCAGAGAAGTTTACCCTCCCCTGGGGAGGGTCTGAATGGTTCCTCTCAGTTGTTCACCTCTACAGTGGAAACTTCTCCCCTGTTTCCTAGAGGCCAGTTTTGTGTAATGGTTAAGAATGTGGACTCTAATCTGGGAGAACCGGGTTTGATTCCCCACTCCTCCACATGCAGCTGCTGCTGTGACCTTGGGTCAGTCACAAGTTTTCTCAGAGCTGTTAACATAAGAACATAAGAGACGCCAATGTTGGATCAGGCCAAAGGCCCATCCAGTCCAATACTCTGTGTCACACAGTGGCCAAAAATACCAGTGCCATCAGGAGGTCCAGCAGTGGGGCCAGGACATTAGAAGCCCTCCCACTGTTGACCCCCCCCCAAGCACCAAGAAGACAGAGCATCACTTGCCCCAGAGCCCCTAGCTATACCTTGTGGCTAATAGCCACTGATGGACCTCTGCTCCATATGCTTATCTAATTCCCTTTTGAAGCCGTCCATGCTTGTAGCACCCACCACTTCCTGTGGCAGTGAATTCCATGTGTTAATCACTCTTTGGGTGAAGAAGTACTTCCTTTTATCCGTTCTAACCCGACCGCTCAGCAATTTCATGGAGTGCCCACGGGTTCTTGTATTGTGAGAAAGGGAGAAAAGTACCTCTTTCTCTACCTGCTCTTTCCCATGCATAATCTTATAAACCTCGATCATGTCACCCCTCAGTCGTCTTTTCTCCAAGCTAAAGAGCCCTAAGCGCTTTAACCTTTCCTCATAGGGAAAGTGTTCCAACCCTTTTATCATTCGAGTTGCCCTTTTCTGCACTTTTTCCAAAGCTATAATATCCTTTTTAAGGTGTGGTGCCCAGAACTGCACACAGTATTCCAAATGAGGTCTCACCATTGATTTATATAGGGGCATTATGATATTGGCTGATCTGTTTACAATACCCTTCCTAATAATCCCCAGCATAGCATTGGCCTTCTTTATTGCAGTCACACACTGTCTCGACATTTTCAGTGAGTTATCTACTACAACTCCAAGATCTCTCTCTTGATCTGTCTCTGCCAGTTCAGACCCCATCAATGTGTATTTATATTTAGGATTTTTGGCTCCAATGTGCATCACCTTGCACTTGGCCACATTGAACCCCATTTGCCATGTTGACGCCCACTCGCCCATCTTTGACAGATCCCTTTGGAGTGCCTCACAATCCTCACTGGTTTTCACCACCCTGAACAACTTCGTATCATCTGCAAATTTAGCCACTTCACTGCTTACTCCCAACTCCAAATCATTAATGAACAAGTTAAAAAGCAGTGGACCAAGTACTGATCCCTGTGGTACCCCACTGCTTACACCCCTCCACTGGGAGAACTGCCCATTTATACTCACTCTCTGTTTTCTATTAATTAGCCAGTTTTTGATCCATAAAAGGACTTGTCCTTTTATCCCATGATTTTTGAGCTTGCTTAGGAGCCTTTGATGAGGAACTTTCTGGAAGGCAAGGTAAACAATATCTATTGGATCCCCCTTGTCCACATGTTTGTTCACCCCCTCAAAGAACACTAACAGGTTAGTGAGACAAGATCTTCCCTTACAGAACCCATGCTGAGTCTGTCTCAATAGGTTTTGTTCATCTATGTGCCTACTAATTCTCTCAAGGGCAGTCCTCGAAAGAGCTCTCTCAGCCCCACCTCCCTCACAATGTGTCTGTTGTGGGAAGGGGAAGGAGATGATAAACCGCTCTGAGATTCCAAGTGAAAGGCAGGGTATAAATCCAATCTCCTCCTCCTCCTCTTCTTCAGTACAATCAATCTAACAGGTTCTCAAAAGAGCTCTCTCGGCCCCACCTACTTCACAGGGTGTCTGTTGTGGGGAGGGGAAGTGAAAGGAGATCGTAAGCCGCTCTGAGACTCCTTTGGGTAGTGAAGGGCGGGGTATAGATCCAATCTCTTCTTCTTCTTCTTTTACCTCACAGGGTGTCTGTTGTGGGGAGGGGAAGGGAAAGGAGTTTGTAAGCCACTCTGAGACTCCAAGTGAAGGGCGGGGTATAAATCCAATCTCCTCCTTTTCAGAGCTCTTCTCTCACGAGCAGTTCTCAAAAGAGCTCTCTCGGCCCCACCTACTTCACAGGGTGTCTGTTGTGGGGAGGGGAAGTGAAAGGAGATCGTAAGCCGCTCTGAGACTCCTTTGGGTAGTGAAGGGCGGGGTATAGATCCAATCTCTTCTTCTCCTCGTGTTTCAGTTGCAATTCTCTAGGATCCCCACCCCCATTCGGTAGTGAGGGCTTCTCTTCGAAGACATCCATGGCTTCCGCCCATATCTAGTTGAGCCGTGGCAAGGCTCTTTTTGTAGAAAAAGCCCAGCAGGAACTCATTAGCATAATAGGCCACACCCAACAGCAGGAACTCTTTAGCATATTAGTCCACACCCCTGACAGCACAGCTCATTCCCACATTAGGCCGCACCCCCATGTTACCAGAAGTGTGGTCATCCAGCCACACCCACCTTTTGCTTCTTATTCTGTTTATCTTGTTTGTGGTCAAAACCCAGGGCTTTTTTTGTAGCAGGAACTCCTTTGCATGTTAGGCCACACACCCCCAATGTAGCCAATCCTAATGAAGTTTCTGCTGTTGGGTGTGGCCTGTAATGCTAATGAGTTCCTGCTGGTCGTGACCGACTCGGGAGCCAGCCGGAACTCCGTTCCTGTGTGTTCCTGCCCCAAAATAGCCCTGGGCCATGGCATGCGCTGTGGCGGGTGGAACACGTCAGACCTCAGCTGGAAGACAGTGATATCTCCTTGGGAGAGCTGGCTGCCTCTCAGATAGGTGCTTGGGCCAGAATGGCCCAGAAAGTGGGTGGGAGACAGAGCAGACTGCATGGAGATTGTGGGTGCCCAACTGGGCGGAATCTTGCCTTGGGAGAAACAGCCACCCAACTCTGCCTTCAGCCCAGCCAGATCTTTTGTTTCCAGACTTCCCCGCCTGTCCCTCTGCTCCCTGAGAGCCAGTTTGGTGTAGTGGTTAAGTGTGCGGACTCTAATCTGGGAGAACCGGGTTTGATTCCCCCACTTCTTCTCCTGCAGCTGCTGGTGTGACCTTGGGTCAGTCACAAGCTCTGGCCCAGCTGTCCTTGAAAAAGAGCAGTTTCTGTCAGAGCTCTCTCAGCCCCACCCACCTCACAGGGTGTCTGTTGTGGGGAGGGGGAGGGAAAGGAGTTTGTAAGCCGCTCTGAGACCCCTTTGGGTAGTGAAGGGCGGGGTATAAATCCAATCTCTTCTTCTTCTTCTTTTACCTCACAGGGTGTCTGCTGTGGGGAGGGGAAGGGAAAGGAGTTTGTAAGCCGCTCTGAGACTCCCCAGTGAAGGGCGGGGTATAAATCCAATCTCTTCTCTTCTCTTCCCTCACTCTGAATCCCTGTGACTCACCCACGCTGCAATCCTGGACACGCTTACCTGGAAGTAAGTCCCATCGAACAGAGCGGGATTTACTTCTGAGTAAGCAAGCAACGGGAATTGCAGATGGTGCTTCTCGTTGCCAGTTAAGAAATCCTCGCCAGCCAGTTTCGGGGTTGCTGATGGGTCCCGTTCATATGGAACAGGGTGCAAGTGGAAGCTTTTTTTTGGACGAGGCACCTTGGCATTGCTTCTGCGTTGTTTGCTTTCTTTGCAAATGCAGGGGCAAAACATGCTGCGAACAGAGCAGCAAACCCCTAGAAAGCCTCACCTCCAGCCAGCTCATGGGCCCCTATACACACTGGCTTGGATCCTGTGAGCAACTGTAAGCGATGGTACAGCACCTGCATAAAGTGGCAGTTTCATTCTTATCGCCATTGCAAGTGACATGGGTGATCCCAGCCAATGAGGGCTCACATGATGATCACAAGACAATCTGAGACGTTTCCTGCTTTCGAGAGCCAGTTTGGTGTAGCGGTTAAGTGGGCAGACTCTAATCTGGGAGAACCGGGTTTGATTCCGCACTCCTCCACTTGCACCTGCTGATGTGACCTTGGGTCAGTCACAAGCTCTGGCACAGCTGTTCCTGAAAAAGAGCAGTTTGTGTCAGAGTTCTCTCAGCCCCACCCACCTCACAGGGTGTCTGTTGTGGGGAGGGGAAGGGAAAGGAGTTTGTAAGCCGCTCTGAGACTCCTTTGGGTAGTGAAGGGCGGGGTATAAATCCAATCTCCTCTTCTTCTTCTTTTACCTCACAGGACTCCGGGGGGGGGGGGGGGGGGAATCCTCCAAAGTGTGTCTCTGACCTTTCTGTTCCTCTTCGCCCTTCCTCTCTAGGTCTGCGAAGAGCATCTCCTTTGGACTTTCCGATACAAAGGGCCTGATAGTGACTGAAATCCCGCCCAATTCCATCCAGACGTACCTGTGGAGGCGTGAATGAGGAGGGAACCAAGGAAAGAAGCCGGCCCATCCTATGGAGAAGAATTCTGAGCCATGCTCAATATGCCTCCTGCCCCCCACGCCACGGCCATGTTCAGTGCCGACTACAGCAGGCCGAACTGGGGCCTCCTTCACGCTCCCTGTTTGGGAGCCAAGGGCTGGAAGCAGGGACTGTGAGCCGAGGGTGGCAGTGCCTTGACTTCCGCTGCGCTCTCGGCTTTGCTGGCAAGAGCCCTCGAAGATGGAAGGAAGGGACAGGGCATGCGTTTTTGCACTTCTGTGGAACAGACTGGCCTTACGTTTAGGCCTCCGTTTCTCCACGCCCCGCGAGAGTCCTCAGTCATCGTGAACTCGCCCACTTTTGCGCTCTCCTCTTTTACCCTGAGCAAGAGGCTCTTTAGGACCTCCCTCAGATCTGGAAATCGGTCCTTTACGGTTTGGATTAATTTATTTTGTGTGTATTTGAAATAAAGATCTGTACATTGATTATATACGTGAGTTGGATGCATCGGAAG
>NW_015171502.1:2807576-2818316 GCF_001447785.1 Gekko japonicus | reverse complement strand
CCTGCTGACACAAGCCGTGGGTGGAAGGAAAAGGACACACTGACTTAATTGCCAGTCGCTGGCAGAGGTCATTTCGGGGGGGAACGCGGGGGAACACAGTTCCCCCGGGTGAGGTGCAGGGGGGCGGGGCACATGACGAAGCCCCGCCCCCTGCTTCCGGCCCTCATTCAGCCAGGAGGAGGCAGGAGAAGAGGGAGGGTAAGTTGCTTCCTCCCCACCTCTCCCCACCCCTGCCTGCCTGAGGCCAGGGAGGGCCTTGGCGGGGCTTCCTCGCTCTCCCGCTGGCCTTGCAGGTCCACCGCCGACCCCCTGATGTCAGGGGGTGTGGCATATGCTAATGGGTTATGCTAATGAGTTCCCCTAGCTCTTTTTCTACGAAATGACCCCTGGTCGCTGCTCCCATAGAGTTGCCAAGGCAAGAGACATTCAGAGGTTTGCCTGACTCTGCGGAACAATCCTGGACTTCCTTGGGGATCTCCCATCCGTATACTAGCCTGGGCTGACCCAACTTAGTTTCTAAGATCTGACCAGATCAGGCTAGCCTGGGCCATCCAGTACAGGGACCGCAATTATTCACATATCCATGCATGCACAAATGTATCACTCTCTCTCTCACACACACACACACACAGAGAGAATACATAAGAACCAGTGTAAAGTAAAGGTAAAGGTTTCCCTTGCTCGAAAGCCAGTCGAGTCCGACTCTAGGGCTGCGGTGTTCATCTCCGTTTCCAAGCTGAAGAGCCAGCGCTGTCCGAAGACGTTTCCGTGGTCATGTGGCCGGCATGACTAAACACCAAGGTGCACGGAACGCTGTTCCCTTCCCACCGAAGTGGTACCTATTTATCTACTTGCAATGTCTTGCTTTCGAACGGCTAGGTTGGCAGGAGCTGGAACTAGAGATGGGAGCTCACCCCGTCATGCAGCAACTCGGGTCTTGAACGGCTGAACTACCGACCTTCCACAGCCTGCAGTTCAGCGTCTTAACCACTTGAGCCACCGCAGTGTAGACAACAGTAATCCAGCAGACCAAATAAAAAATCAAGCATACAGGGTAGCAGTGTTCCCTTTAAGATGAGTTAGTGTAAACTAGCTCACAGTTTTTTAGCCTCCAGCTCACACATTTTTGTCTTGGCTCAGGAAGAATGGCTCCAGAGCAAACTGATTTATGCAGTCACCAAATCGCTCGCTCACAGCTTTAATGCCAGTAGCTCACAAAGTAGAATTTTTGCTCACAAGACTCCACAGCTTCGAGGGAGCATTGCAGGGTAGCAATAACCAGTTCAAGCGGGCTAGGGAAATAAGTTACATCTAAAAGGATCTTTAGATAAAGGTAAAGGTTTCCCTTGCTCAAAAGCCAGTTGAATCCGACTCTAGGATGCGGTGCTCATCTCCGTTTCCAAGCCGAAGAGCAAGCGCTGTCCAAAGATGTTTCCATGGTCATGTGGCCGGCATGAGTGGACACCGAGGTCCACGGAACACTTACCTTCCCACCGAAGCTGTACCTATTTATCTACTTGCAATTTCTTGCTTTTGAATTGCTAGGTTGGCAAGAGCTGGGACCAGAGACAGGAGCTCACTCTGTCATGCAGCACTTCGGTCTCGAACTGCTGAACTACCGACCTTCCAGCCTGCAGTTCAGCATCTTAACCGCTGAGCCACCACAGCCCCTTTACCTTTACCTTAGCCCAAAAGTGGAGTGAAGAATTTGCTTGGGAAACTTCCTTTGAGAGGGGCTTCAGTAACTGGGTACCACTGCAGGAAAGGCCCTGTCTCCAGGAACTGCCTGCCTGTCCAGTTCAGTTCCAGCAGTAATATAGTTCAGCGCGATCTGTCAGGATCACAAATGTAGAGTCCGGTGGCACCTTTAAGACCAGCAAAGTCAAGGTATGAGCTTTCGTGTGAATGCAAACTTTCCCAGATACATTGGAATGGAAGGTAAAAGTTCAAACTTATAGACAGAGGCTGAGCAGCAAATTAACATGTGACGTGATGAAGATGTTTTAAGATATGCAAAGACAGAACTAGCAAGCTAAGGTTATAAGGTCAACAGTTGTTTAGATTTAATTAAGGGGGAAGGATAGTAAAGCAATAAATATGGCAAAACAGGGCATAAATGTGTAAGCGTATCTTTTCTAATTGTGGGAAGTAAACTGACACTCTATTCGTCTCCTCTCAGGCATGGAAGTAACAGCATTTTTTCCCTTTCTTTTTTGAAGTGGGTGGGTAGGGATCACAAGTAGAGATGGGAAGGCCCAGGGGAAAAATGGGGAAAAAATGGAAAAACATTTCCCCCCCTAAAGCCCCCCCCCCCGGAAATAATCGGAAAAATTGATTATGGAATATTTTCTTTTACAATGATAAATAACATGTTTATGACAAGGTGTTCATATATTTAATCCTCCAATATTAGTTCTAAACACTATGTAACATGAAGACTTTTATGTAAGACTACGTAAAGTACCAAATCATTGCAAGTCCTGTACTCTGAGGATAGGCAAATGCTGGAATACAATTCAAATACTGAGAAAATACCGAGGATACAATTTGGTTTTCATCTGTTTGTTTGTTTTTGCCTGCAAAAGAGGTTCCTTGTAGTTCAGGAGTTCTTTACATTTCAGAACCTTGTCGTTCCATTTGTAGCAAAAAATAAAATAAAATTTTAAAAAGTAAACTCAATTTATTATTTTCTGAATAAGCTGTACTTTTAAGAGATCAAACATGACACTTTTCTGCCCAACCCAATTTATACACACTGCATTTTACGTTCCCAAAGTAACAGCTACTTTTCAGTCTGCACAGAGTACTAATATTGCATTCCCCCCCCCCCAACTTTTTCTGGGGAAAAGGGGGGGGGGAAATGGTTTTTCCCCCATGGCTTCAAAATTTGTGGAAATTTTCCATCTGTAATCACCAGGGTCCTGGAGGACCTCCCCTTTCAGCACACCATCAATACAAGAGCTGTCCAAAAAAGGCTCTTGAATTGGATGGTCTCCAGGAGTAGCCAACATTCTGAACATGCTTCATTGTTCCTGGTGGGACCTGGATCCCCGCAAGATTCAGTGTTCATATCCCTCCTCCCAAGTACAGCTGTGAGATGGAATGCTCCAAGCCACATCATACCGCTCTGGGCTTCAGCACAGACCAGTCGCTCTGTATATTTATATGGGTCCTTGGGCTGATTGTGGAGACTCTGGAGGTGGACAGGCCCAGTTGTGGGACTCCCAGTTCTTTGGTTCTACTAGTGTTCTTGATGGCATTTCCTCCTCAAGAATGATCTGGGGACTTCCTGTTTATTTATTATTTACTTATTTATTGCTTCAAATTTGTACCCCGCCATCCCCGCCTAAGCAGGCTCAGGGCAGCTTACACAATAAAACATAACAACAATCAAATATCATAAAACTTTTAAAACAGTTCATTAAAACCACATTATAACAATATAAAGTGCTAGCAATAGTACTTTTATCACATAGATGGTGCGATCCTTTTTGTAGCAGGAACTCCTTTGCATATTAGGCCACACACCCCTAATGTAGCCAATCCTCCAAGAGCTTACAGAGCTCTTCTTACAGGAGCTACTGTAAGCTCTTGGAGGATTGGCTACATTAGGGGTGTGTCGCTTAATATGCAAATGAGTACCTGCTACAAAAAGAGCCCTGTGCGGGGATTGTATAGATTGTCTGCGTATTCAGCTTATTGATCTTCTCGTATCTGAATAGCGGGCACAGGCTGCCAGTAATAGACCAGGCGCCAGGCTCTACAACTAGTGATGGTACTGGTGGTGGTACTGGTGGCAGCGGATTCAAGATTCCCCTGGCTCTCAGGTCTACTTGGATCTGCTGGGGTAGCCTCCTCTGATGTTAGGCCAAATGCTTTATCTACAGCAGATGGCTAAATATGATTTTTTTAACGTGAGTTTCAGCCAGCTATACCGGGGTTGTGTCTGCCAACAGAGACCCAGTAAAGGAGCCGAGACGGGTGTTTTTCCAAAACAAAGATTCTTTTTACTGAAGGATTTCAAATTCACTCATACAAAATAATCAGTCTCACATATAACAAGCATTCAAGTTCCTTTAGAGTTACAGAAAGAATATTAAGATAGTTCCTTAGTGACTTGGAGGTAGGAAGGTATATTTCGGTTCATACTCGCCTGCTTCCAGAAGTCTTGTCTTGTTGCAATGGAAGATTGGAGGGTAAAAGAATTCCTAGGGGTTTAAGCTAACTCACACCTGCCAGAACCTGCTAACAAGATGTGGACCTCATTGGCTGCAGTTCCAAGAAATCTTAAAGTATACAAAGGATTATTGGAAATTGGAGGGTAAGGGGGAAAGGTTACTAGGGGTATTTACTCCTTCATACTGCCAGAACAAAGCCAGCTAATGTATGTCTGGAGGTCTTTGGCTGCGCACCCCAAAGAGATCCAGACAAAGAGTTTCTAAAGCAGGGAAGAGGGGAGGGGGGTTGTAGAATGTGGCCAGCCAGCAGCAGAGAGAGAGATTAAAGCATGGTCTCTGCATTATATCCAGGTGGGTGGCACCTTGCCAGACTGTGGTCCCACCTACTCACAAGTCCATCCCAAGACTACCCTGATTGGCTCTTGTGGAAAGGGGCAGGTATCTCTGTGGGTTGGGCGATATTTGAAATTCTACTCTATCTCATGGAATACCATTTGGCCATGTGTGAAGTCTCAGCTTCAGGACATCTCTTTGTTGTGCAGATCACTATCACTTACTCAAGGCACCTTCAACAGGAAATGGCCATTCGAATGCAGATCAAACCGTTGTAGAACATGACATCCAGTCTCTCAGCAATGGGGGATTTTCTTCTCTGAGTTGTCTTTTGCTCCACACAATGGCTAACAGGTGCTTCTTGTTCCCACAATGCCTTGCGCTGAATGTGTGCTAGCTTCATTAACCTAGAAGGCAGGCAAGCGTTTTCCTATGTGAACTCTCTCTCACAGAGTAGGTCATGCAAACAGCTTTCTTCAGGCTCATGGTATACAGATATGTGCACAGTTCCTTTGTTGTGTGTGTAAGCAGGTATAAAATCATAAATTAGTCTGTTTCCCAACACTGATGAGTAGGTTGTAACTCATTCTAAAGCTGGGTCCGGGTACACCCTGATGCCTCCTGACTTCAGAAACCAGAGAGGCCTGGAGAAAGTCTCAGAAGAGTTCTGTTATTACCAAGCAGATTTGCATGGGAGTTGAAAGTGTCTGGAGTACTTCGGTTTCAGGCTCCTTGAGAGGCAATACGCTTTTGCATTGTGCATGGGAGCCAATAAAAATCTTTGACATGGGAGTATAAGGTGTTAATTATGGCCAACACCAATCAATAACTCTAGTTGTCATATTCTGAGCCAGTACTGCAAGTCAGGAGAGTCTATCCAAGGCCTTCAATCCTTATGGCCAATCATGGGGAAAGACTTCCAAATATACGGTCTCGCCTGTGAACGTTCTCGCCTGTAAAGAACTAGAAACTGGCACTTTGGAAGGAAGAACTGAATTCTACACTCTGAACTCATAGTATGCTTTTCTCTGCCTCCCATTGAATCACAACACCTAACAGCCTTGCTCATAATGGGCTAAAATAGCCCCTCTCTCTCTTTGCCTGGGAACGCCCCCAGGATGTGTGATGATGCCAGGTAATGTTCACAAACATTACAACTTTGGGGCTGAGTGCTATTTGTTTGCTTCCTAGGTGTATTAGAAGTTGGAGCTTACTCCCCCATGCAAAATAGTTCTGCCCGGCCATCCTGTCCCGAGGGACACAACGGGATGCAGTTGATGGGGAAAATAGAGAGAGGCGAGCCATGGAGGAATTTCACATTACCCTTTTCAACCCGTTTTGAAGCCGTTTTTGATCCGTCGTGGAGTAAACCGGTATAGTGCTGCCATTTCACACATGGATTTCCCCTTCCGGTAAAGAGCTGGATCTGAAGCGGTTTGCCATTTCAGACTGCACCGCTTTTTCCCTGCCATTTTTTGCCCGCGCAGGCTATCTCCGGCTTTTTAAAAACGTTGCGTTATAGCGCTATAACGCTATAAAGTGAACGTTTAAAAAAAAAGACCCAGAGATCGCTTGCGCAGGCGAAAAACGGTGGGAAAAAGCGCATTGGAACTGGGAGAGGAAACTGAAGACTACTTGGAAGCGGTTGACAGGTAAAACGCTTCAGCCCCGTTTCCTAAATGGGACAGAAGCATTTGTGTGTGAAATTACAAATATATTCCAGTAGGGAACCGGTTCTAAAACGGTTCTGTCTGAAATGACAGACCAGAAACCATTTGGGAACCGTTCCTCTTCCGGATTATATCGTCTGTCTGAAATTCCTCATGTTTATTTCCTTCTGCTTAGCTATAAGGCAGGGCTGTCTCAAGTCATTTTGCTGCCCCAAGTGGGTAGTATTGGAGGAGAGCTGCATGGTAACAGGTATGGTTCCTTCCATACCTGACTTATCTTGATTTGGGGCTATGTAGTGGCAGCTAACGTAGAAAAGCACCTCCTCCTATACCATGTTTTCTGGGTTCCAAGGGACTGGAAAGAGGTTCTGTAGCCAGTTACAGGTTTGCCAACTCTGGGTTGGGCAATACCTGTAGATTTGAGGGGTAGAGCCTGGGGAGGTCAGGGTTTGGGGTGGGGAGGGACCTCAGCAGGGTATAATGCCAGAGTCCGCTGCCTAAAGCAGCCATTTTCTCCAGGAGAACTGATCTTGGTCAGCTTGTACTTGTGGTGGGCTCTGTGTTTTTTGGTGTGGCATGCTTGTGTTATAGGCTAACACAGAGTATGTGTGTCAAAGCCCCCTTTTACTGATGTGCTGTGGCTGGGGAACACGGTGATTTCTGGAAGTTCTCCAGGCCCCACAGGGAGACTGGCAACCCCAGTGAACGTTTAGGGGAAGATTGGGATATGTATTTTACCACAGGACACATTCAATGACTCCCAACCACAACAGCAAACTCCCTTGAGATAACAGAGCCTTGCAGCTGCCGGCAATTACCACAGCCAAGCTACATCTCCTCCTCCAAGATTGGTTCCTGCCAAATTTATGACCCTCTCCTAATCGTCAGGGCTTAGCCAATTATAGGCTTGTTCAGCCCTCATCCCTTACAGATTACTAAGAGCCAGCACGGGTTTCTCAAGAACAAGTCATGTCAGGCTAACCTTATCTCTTTTTTCGAGAATGTTACTACCTTGCTGGATCATGGGAATGCTGTAGACATAGTTTATCATTTATTTATTATTATTTATTATTCCTATTTGTATCCCGCCTTGCTGGGCACGCTGGCTCAAGGCAGAGTTAAAATAACGTAAACAACACAGAGTTAAAATGATTAATAAATACAATACCAAGTTAAAACAGCAACAGTTTACAAGTAAAACCGACTAAAACCGACAGATGGTAGAAATAATCCAAATCACACCTAATGATAGGAGTAGCATCCAGCAAGGTCTCAGGCCAGAAGACGTTCTAGATATCAGGCCAGAAGATGTTCCAAGGTAAAAGGTCCCACAGGGCCCTGATGTCCTCTGGGAGCTGATTCCACCAGTATGGGGCCGCCACTGAGAAAGCCCTGGCTCTGGTGATATTCAGCCTGGCTTCTTTCGGACCAGGGAGGGTCAAACGATGACCCTGACCTCAATTCTCTCTGGGGCACATATGGGGAAAGGCGGTCCCTTAAGTAGGCAGGCCCCTGACCATATAGGGCTTTAAAGATTAAAATCAGCACTTTGAACCGAATCTGGTACGCTATAGGCCGCCAGTGTGGTGTCCTCAACACAGGCTGGAAGTGATCCTGTATAGAGAGACCCATCAACAGCCTGGCTGCGGCATTCTGCACTAGCTGCAGCCTCCGGATCTGGGACAAGGGCAGCCCCATGTAGAGAGGGTTGCAGTAGTCTAATCTCGAGGTGACCATTGTGTGGATCACTGTTGCTAAGTCATTGCATTCGAGGAAGGGAACCAACTGGCTAATCAGCCATAGGTGGTAAAAGGCCACCTTGGCAGTGGCTGCCACCTGGGCCTCCATTGTTAAGGAGGCATCCAGGAGCATTCCCAGAATCCTAACCCTCAGCGCTGGCACCAGTGGCGCCCCACTGAAGGTCGGTAGTGGGACCCGACCCGCTCCGACTCAAGCACAGGACCTCTGTCTTCATTGGATTCAATTTCAATTGACTCAGTCTAAGCCAGCCCACCACATCCTGAAGCACCCGCTCCAGGTCATCTGGGTTGGAGTCGGACCGGCTGCCCAACAACAGATATAGCTGGGTGTCATCATCGTACTGATGACACCCCAGCCCGTGCCTCCGGGCAATCTGGGCGAGGGGGCGCATGTAGATGTTAAACAACATCGGGGATAGCACCGCCCCTTGAGACACCCTGCACAACAGCAGGTGGCTCTGGGACATCTGCTCCCCTAACGCCACCCTCTGTCCCCGACCCTGGAGAAAGGAGACAAGCTATTTCAAGGCAAGCCCTTGGATTACAGTGTCGCCGAGGCGGTGGATCAGTACCTTGTGGTCGACGGTGTCAAACTCTGCCAACAGATCCAACAACACCAGTACCGCCATACCGGCTCGATCCAGATGCCTTCGGAGGTCGTCTGTGAGAGTGGCCAGTGCCGTCTCTGTCCCATGACCTGGCCGGAAGCCAGACTAGAACGGGTCCAGCACGGAAGTGTCATCCATAAAGCTCTGCAACTGAATCGCCGCCGCTCTCTCCAGTACTTTGCCCAAATAGGGCAAATTGGAAACCGGCTGATAGTTGGCCAACTCAGCCGGATCCAGTGATGGTTTTTTCAGGAGAGGGCGGACCATCGCTTCCTTGAGTGCCCCCAAGAACAGCCCCTCACTGAAGGACTTGTTGATAATTTCCCTGAGGGCACCTTGTAATCCCTCATAACCAGCTTTTATAAGGCATGAAGGGCACGGATCAAGGTTGCACGTGGTTGGGCGTACCATTGAGAACAGTCTGTCAACTTCCTCAAGACAGAGTGGACTAAAATAATCCAGAATGGAACTAGAAGACGTGCATGGAGCCTTGAGTTAGCTTACTGTCTCAACTGTGGCCGGGAGATCGCGGCGGAGCAGCAGGACTATATCTACAAAATAGCTCGCAAAAGCATCACAGCCAATATCCAATTCCCTATTGTTTGACCTGCCCTGTGGCACCTCTGTTAATGACCAAATAGTTCTAAATAACTGTGCTGGGCGTGAGCTAGCAGACGCAACCGCGGCCGTGTAGAATTGTCTCTTCGCGGCTTTGACTACCATCTCATAGGATCTCATCCTAGATGATGCTCTTGATGCTTCGTCGCGGGTGCGCTACCACCGTCTCTCTAGTCGTCTGAGCCCTCGTTTCATTTGCCGCAGCGCCTCAGTAAACCAAGGAGCCCGCTTAGAGCGAGGGCACAGAGGGCGTTGGGGGGCGATTTCTTTGATGCTGCCGAGAGCCGGCCATGCCAGTCCTCGACAAGCTCATCTAATGAGCCGCCAGGGGGGCATGGGATCCCTCTATTCAGCTCTTGCCTTGAAAACTTTTTGGAGGAAGGAGATCACCATAAATGTGTTGCCTTTGATGGCACCTAAGTGGTGGTTTGTTCTTGAGGCTGCAGTACCCTCTGGTGGATAGGTCATGCTTCTACACAAACATGGCCTTCTATTGTAGTGAAGTTTTCCTAAATTTCTCTAGCGTAACTTTTTAATGTAGGTAGTGTTAGGATGCCCACTTCTGGCCAACTGGAAAATTGCCCTTTTTGTTGTTCAGTTGCACAGTCGAGTCCGACTCTTCGTGACCCCATGGACCAGATCCCGCCAGGCCTTCCACCGTCCTCTGAAGTTTGCTCAATTTCATGTTCGTTGCATCTATGACACTGTCTAACCATCTCATCCTTTGCCGTCCCCGTCTTCTTTGACCTTCAATCTTTCCCAGCATCAGGGTCTTCTCCAGTGAGTGCTCCCTTCTCATTGGGTGGCCAAAGTATTTGAGCTTCAGTTTCATTCATTATCTGGCCTTCCAGGGAACAGTCAGGGTTGATTTCTTTTAGGATTGACTGGTTTGATCGATATAGTCGGCCAAGATGGCGACGGAGGCAGAGGCCACGCACTGAGCTCTGTGTTTTAATTATTGTTTTAGCCTGCCAAACATTCCTGTTGGACTTTCTTTTTGCTCTATGTTTGGCTATAACTGCTGGTTGCCTGTGGATTTAATCTGGACAGCCTTGGATAGCTGAGGGTAACAGTAAACAATCAATTTAATTGCTCTAGCTACTCGGCTGTAAATACTATCACGGCGTCTTCCACTCCAAGGTACTTTTTTACGTTTACCAAAATTATCTTGGACAAGATTGTTTAACAGCACGCTGGGTGCTGTTCGAAGGTCGGCAGGCTTCAAACTACTTTTTCTACCCGAAGTTTTAAAGAAGTTTCAAAAGAGTAATTTATCAATCTTATCAGCTCGAGGCTCACTCAATGCTACACATATTGTGGGGCAATTAGTAATTATCTTTGCTCTCTGGGCTCAGTTTTAAGCTAATTTAGTAGAAGAAGTTTTAAGAGTTGTCTTTTTTAATGAACTATAAACTTGATACCTTGGATTATAATGAAAACTTGTAAGCGTCTGAGGGAGGCTGAAGACCACACACCCCCCTCCTCAAAGCAGCAGAAGATTGATGAATTTTTTACGCCTCAAGTTACGACTTCCAACCGTTTTGCTGTACTAGAGAACCTGGATGCATCGGAA
>NW_015171502.1:2807453-2807565 GCF_001447785.1 Gekko japonicus | reverse complement strand
CCACATCATATGCTTCTATCTTTGAGGAGGAATTAGCAAATAACGGGAGTCCTGTAAAGCAGCCTGATGAGAATGAGAAAGTAAATGCGGAAACAACTACAGACTTCTCTGA
>NW_015171502.1:2807133-2807312 GCF_001447785.1 Gekko japonicus | reverse complement strand
GCATGCTGTTTCTGACGGCAAGAACTGTAAGTTACATCTGTAAATCATTACAGGGGATGCACAACAAAATAGAATTTATTTGCAACCAGATGGGAAACTCCTCTAAGTGTGAGTATAATGTGGATAAAAATGACACTTATAGTGGGCCTAAAGAGGGCAGTCGTGCAAACGTTTTACTC
>NW_015171502.1:2757990-2803271 GCF_001447785.1 Gekko japonicus | reverse complement strand
TGACACTGTCTAACCATCTCATCCTTTGCCGTCCCCGTCTTCTTTGACCTTCAATCTTTCCCAGCATCAGGGTCTTCTCCAGTGAGTGCTCCCTTCTCATTTGGTGGCCAAAGTATTTGAGCTTCAGTTTCATTATCTGGCCTTCCAGGGAACAGTCAGGGTTGATTTCTTTGAGGATTGACTGATTTGTTCTTCTTGCAGTCCAAGGGACTCTCAAGAGTCTTCTCCAGCACCATAGTTCAAAAGAATCTATTCTTCGGCGCTCGGCCTTCCTTATAGTCCAGCTCTCGCAGCCATACATGACTACTGGGAATACCATTGCTTTGACCATGCGGACTTTTGTTGGCAGGGTGATGTCTCTACTTTTTATCATGCTGTTTAGGTTCGCCATCGCTTTCCTCCCAAGGAGCAGGCGTCTTTTAATTTCATGGCTGCAGTCACAGTCTGCGGTGATCTGGGATCCCAGGAACGTGAAGTCTGTCACTACTTCCACGACTTCCCCTTCTATTTGCCAAGGAGTGATGGGGCCGGATGCCATGATCTTAGTTTTTTTGATGTTGAGCTTCAAGCCCACTTTTGCGCTCTCCTCTTTTACTCTGAGCAAGAGGCTCTTTAGATCCTTTTCACTTTCAGCCATTAGAGTGGTATCATCTGCATATCTGAGGTTGTTGATCTTTTCCCCAGCAATCTTAATTCCCGCTTGTGATTCATCCAGGCCAGCATTTCGCATGATGTACTCTGCATATATATTAAATAAGCAAGGTGACAGTATACATCCTTGTCGTACTCCTTTTCCTATGCTGAACCAATCAGTTGTTCCGTATCCGGTTCTAACTGTCGCTTCTTGGCCCTTATACAGGTTTCTCAAGAGACATGTGAGGTGGTCTGGTACTCCCATCTCTTTAAGGACCTGCCATAGTTTGTTGTGATCCACACAGTCAAAGGCTTTAGCATAGTCAATGAAGCAGAAGTAGATATTTTTCTGGTACTCTCTTGCTTTCTCCATAATCCAGCGAATGTTGGCAATATGATCTCTCGTTCCTCTACCTCTTCGAAACCCAGCTTGTACTTCTGGTAGTTCTCTATCCACGTACTGTTGAAGCCTAGCTTGTAGGATCTTGAGCATGACCTTGCTAGCGTGTGATATGAGTGCAATTGTGCGATAGTTTGAACATTCCTTGGCGTTGCCCTTCTTTGGGATTGGAATGTATACTGATCTTTTCCAATCCTGTGGCCACTGTTGCGTTTTCCAAATTTGCTGGCAAATGGAGTGCAGCACTTTAACAGCATCATCTTCTAAGACTTTGAATAGCTCAGCTGGAATACCATCACCTCCACTAGCTTTGTTGTTAGTAATGCTTTCTAAGGCCCATTTAACTTCACATTCCAGGATGTCTGGCTCGAGGTCAGTGATTATACCGTCGTGGTTGTCAAGGACATCGAGGTCTTTCTTGTATAGTTCTTCTGTGTATTCTTGCCATCTTTTCCTAATCTCTTCTGCTTCTGTTAGGTCCCTACCGTTTTTGTCCTTTATCATGGCCAGCTTTGCATGGAACGCTCCCTTGATTTCTCCAATTTTCTTGAAGAGATCTCTAGTCCTTCCCATTCTATTGTTTTCTTCTATTACTTTGCACTGTTCATTCAGGAAGGCCTCCTTATCTCTCCTTGCTGTTCTCTGGAAATCTGCGTTCAGTTGGGTAAATCTTTCCTTTTCGCCTTTGCCTTTCGCTTTCCTTCTTTCCTCTGCTATTTGTAAAGCCTCATCAGAAAGCCATTTTGCTTTCTTGCATTTCTTTTTCTTTGGTATGGTGGTGATTGCTGCCTCCTGTACGATGTCACGAACCTCTGTCCATAGTTCTTCAGGCACTCTATCTATCAAATCCAGACCCTTGAATCTATTCTTCACCTCTACTGTATATTCATCAGGGATGCGATCTAGGTCAAACCTGAATGGCCTCGTGGTTTTCCCAATTTTCTTCAGTTTAAGTCTGAATTTTGCAATGAGTAGCTCATGATCTGAACCACAGTCAGCTCCAGGTCTTGTTTTTACTGACTGGATAGAGCTTCTCCATCTTTGACTGCAAATTATATAGTCAATCTGATTTCGGTGTTGCCCATCTGGTGATGTCCATGTGTAGAGTCGTCTCTTAGGTTGTTGGAAAAGGGTGTTCGCTATGACCAGTGTGTTCTCTTGACAAAACTCTGTTAACCTTTGCCCTGCTTCATTTTGCTTTCCAAGGCCAAACTTGTCTGTTATTCCGGTTACCTTTTGACTTCCTACTTTAGCATTCCAGTCCCCTATGATGATGAGGACATCATTTTTTGGTGTTAGTTCTAGGAGGTGTTGTAGGTCTTCATAGAACCGGTCCACTTCAGCCTCTTCTGCATCAGTGGTTGGGGCATAGACTTGGATTACTGTGATGTTGAATGGTTTGCCTTGGAATCGGACCGAAATCATTCTGTCATTTTTGAGATTGTATCCCAGTACTGCCTTTTGCACTCTCTTGTTGACTATAAAGGCCACACCATTTTTTCTACGAGATTCCTGGCCACAGTAGTAGATATAATGGTCTTCTGAGTTAAATTCGCCCATTCCTGTCCACTTTAGTTCACTGATTCCTAGGATATCGATGTTCAGTCTTGCCATCTCATTTTTGACCACGTCAAGCTTACCTTGATTCATAGATCTTACATTCCAGGTTCCTATGCAGTATTGTTCTTTGCAGCATCGGACTTTCCTTTCACCATCAGACACATCCACAACTGAGCGTCCTTTCGGCTTTGGCCCAGCCGCTTCACTCTTTCTGGGGTTACTTGTACTTGCTCTCTGCTCTTCCCCAGTAGCATATTGGACACCTTCCAACCTGAGGGGCTCATCTTCCGGCGTCATATCTTTTAGCCTTTTGATACTTTCCATAGGGTTTTCTTGGCAAAAATACTGGAGTGGGTTTCCATTTCCTTCTCCAGGGGATCACGCTTGGTCAGAGTTCTCTGCTGTGGCCTGTTCGTCCTGGGTGGCCCTCCACGGCATAGCCCACAGCCTCATCGAACCATGCAAGCCCCCTCGCCACGACAAGGCAGTGATCCATGAGGGAGAACACAGAACCCTAGGTTTCAATAATATCACCCACATCTGAATACCACTAATTAAAACAGCTTGACTAATACACATATGTATTGTGACTGTACTAATTATCTTCCATCGTGGTAAGATAATATTGTGGTCCTGAGTCAGCCTTCAGAGATAAATGCCACGATAAATTCCTCCTCAGCAGAAAGAGTTCTGCCCTCTTCTGTCCTAATCTCAGATCTCCCCAGACAGTTCAACCAATTAAACCTTTAAAAACAGTCTCCCAAAGTGATGACAACTGTGTCAAATTGAGTTGCCCAGAAAACCACTGATGTCCGTTGTACCCGGATAGCCCTGATTTTATTTGGCTTTTTAAAAATCTGCCTTGAAAGTCTGACAATGAGAAAACAGGGTATAAAATATTTTTTAATGGTGGTATGCAGTGCTCCCTCTAAGCTGTGGAGTCTTGTGAGCCAAAATTCTACTTTGTGAGCTACCGGCCTTAACGTTGTGAGCGACTGATTGGGCCGCTGCATAGATTAGTTTTGCTCTGGAGCCATCTTCCCTGAGCGAAGACAAAAGTGTGTGAGCTGGAGGCTAAAAACCTGCGAGCTAGTTCACACTAACTCAGCTTAGAGGGAACACTGGTGGTATGTGCATTTTTTAAAAAAAAGACATTGCTCATACTTTGTTTCATTTCTAGGCTGTGTTCAGAAGTTGTGACAAATCCGGATTTGTCATTGCATCTGAATGCAGCCTTCGTGTCAGATGGTTTCTTTTACAGAAGTTATTTCTTGCCTTTCTGCACTCCTGAGGACCTCCCAAGACCACAAATTAAAACCTCCATGGCATAGCCCACAGCCTCATCGAACCACACAAGTGTCAGCAAGCTGCCAATATGTATTTTCCGTGTATATGAGATGTGTTTCAAACACACACACCCTTATCTTGCCTTCTCTTGACTGGCTTACACTCTGGTGCGCATGTCCCCCTCACCCTCTATACTCATAGTCAACTGCATTCCTTTCCATGTACGCTAGCGTTGCTTTGAAGGAACCTTATCAGACAAAGCTGCAGGTGGTGCGCTTTTGGAGGCTTTTTGCTTAGTCTATAATGAACAGTAGTGTGAGAACAGAAGAATGGTTTAATTAGCTACAGCCATTGCTTTCTCAAGGTTTGAGCGCGAGATGAGCCTCAAGGCGGGCGCGGGAATCATATCTATTGGCCCATGTTATTTTGAACTTGCTTTATTATCCCAGTCTCAAGCCCTTTGTGTTATTCTGAACAGAGAAGTTGTTCTAAGTACTTCATGGCTTCAATAAAATAAAACCTTCCTGCAAGAGTGTATTTCATTGTTCGCTGTGAGTCTGACAGCAAGCCCCCTCGCCACGACAAGGCAGTGATCCATGAGGGGGAAATTGCCTTTAACTGCTGCAATTAAGCTGGGTAGCCCAGACTAGCCAGATCTCATCAGATCACAGAAGCAAATCAGGGTCAGCCCTGGTCAGTATTTGCATGGCAGACTACCAAAGAATACCAAGGTCAGTACACGGAGACAGGCAACGGCAAAGCCACCTCTGGGTGTCTTTTTCCTTGAAAACCCCGTGGGGTCACCGTATGTTGGCTGTGACTTGACAGAAAAAGAACAAAAAGAGTAAAGATCCGCTTTACCTTGATCTTTCAAACACACAGCCCAGGGTAGATTCTGAAGGTCCTTCTCCCATGCCCCGTAAGAAGTATGTTTCTGAGGATCATCCATGAAATAAGGAGGGCTAATATATTTGTGGCTTTGCCGTTTAGAGAAAAAGACACAAATTGGGTTGTGATTTGTTGTTGTTCAGCCGCACGGTCGAGATGGCTGGGATCACACATGCCTCAATTCACGCGCCACTAAAAAAATTCAGCTGTATTTCAAGTGAACAAAGTATTTGTGATCCAGTTTGGAGCGCTCAGTGTACTCAACGTTTAGGAGCCATCCAGCTAAAGAAAATGAAAGAAAACCTGAACCATGTAAAATTATAAACTATGACAAGGCATTCCCTCAGTCTCTGTGATACCAATATTCCACCAGACACAGGGCAGCAGCACCTCAAGGCCAACTAGTGATTTTTTACGCATGCCTTTTGGTATGTACAGAGACCTGAGTCAGCGTGTGAATGCCTTTCCCCCAGGTTCCATTTTCCTGAACTGAACCAGCCCTGCAAGGCACTCTTTCTCCTGTTAGGTTAAACGTAAAGGTAAAGGTTCCCTTGCTCAAAAGTCAGTCGAGCCCGACTCTAGGGTTGTGGTGCTCATCTCCGTTTCAAAGCCGAAGAGCCAGCGCTGTCTGAAGACATTTCCGTGGTCATGTGGCCGGCATGACTAACCACCAAGGCGCACGGAACGCTGTTACCTTCCCACCGAAGTGGTACCTATTTATGTACTTGCAGTTTCTTGCTTTCGAACTGCTAGGTTGGCAGGAGCTGGAACTAGAGACAGGAACTCACTCCGTCATGCGGCACACTTGGGTCTCGAACTGCTGAACTACTGACCTTCCACAGCCTGCAGTTCAGCATCTTAACCACTTAAGCCACCGCAGCTCCAAGGTTAAACTTAGGGTACCACAAGATAAAATGGCATGAGATTTATTATCAGACTTCCCACATCTTTAACAGACAGACACTGGAACAGGGAGTCAGAGCTCTGGTGCTGGGCAAGGAAGGCATACAAGGCCTTGCCAGCCTCCAGGTGGGTCATGGCGATCTCCTGAAATTACAACTGATCTACGGACTGGAGAACCTCCCCTGAAGAAGATGGCTCCTTTGGAGGGTGGACTCTATGGCACTGTACCACACTGAGGTCCTTCCGCTCCCCATACCTCCGCCTCCCTGGGCTCCTCCCAAATTTCTAGGAATTTCTCAACTTGGAGTCGGCAACCCTGTACCCAACTCCCTAGCTTTCTTTCCAAATCATCCAAATAATCCCCATCCCTCCTCTGCAAATACAAATACCAGGTCCTCCTACCCACTTTCTAGCAGCTTACCATTCTGGATTTCTGCCACATCTCACTCATTTCCATCTCAATGCCAGTTCTTTCAAGTCACAGGGATCCAGTCCATGGGCTTGGCTCGGCCTCTGGTGGCTGGTAGAGAAGATAGACTTCAGGAAACGAAAGGGAAGCTTCCTGCTTCTAGAAGTGAAGAGAAGCAAGCTGTTAGTAAGGGAAAGGCATTTCTGTGAAGTTCTGGAAAGGGTACAGGCAGCAAACCATTCTCAGGCTTTTTATTGGGACACACATCAAGGCCACTCCCAGTTATTCCAGAGAGATGGCCAAACTGGGAAAGGGACTGGAGCAAAATGGGATCCCATGGAGCAAGCAGAAATAACGTTCTATATCTTGATATGTAATTATTTTCCTTTCGGTATTTTCATTATATTACCCAGAGGTCATTTCGGGGGGGATCGCAGGGGAAGGCCCGCCCCCTGCTTCCGGCCGCCCCGCTTCCAGCCCTCATTCAGCCAGGAGGAGGCAGGAGAAGAGGGAGGGTAAGTTGCTTCCTCCCCACTTCTCCCCACCCCTGCATGCCTGGGGCCAGGGAGGGCCTTCGCGGGGCTTCCTTGCACTCCCACCGGCCTTGCAGGTCCACCGCCGGGCCCCTCAAGGCCGGCAGTGGCGGCCGGGACCGTTGGGGGCGGGGTGTGTGGCCTTATGACACTTCCGGTGATGTCAGGAGGTGTGGCCTATGCTAATGAGTTATGCTAATGAGTTCCCCTAGCTCTTTTTCTACGAAACGACCCCTGATATTACCAATTTGCCAAAAGTAATAGCAAGTACGCAGCACTGGTGAAACTAATGTATTGAGAAACAGATGTTATGAAATTTGAAATGTAAGATGTTGAATGTCAATGTATCCCGACAGAAATAATTTTTATTGTACTTTATAGACAGTTCTCGGAAAACCTTCAATGTAATGAGTGGGGTGTTGGGGAGAAATATTTCTTCTTTCTTTTTTTTAAATGATAGATCACTTTTCCTTTTCTGTATTTTCTTTATACTATCTGTTTGGTTTTCAAAAAATAAATAAAGATTGCTTTCTAGATGGCTTATGGCATCTGTAATTTGCAGGAGACCATTTGTATCAGACAAAGTAAGCTTTGACTCATGAAAGCTTATATATCCTGAAAAATTTGTTGATATTTCAGGTGCTACAGGACTTGAGTTTGGTTCAATATTTCAAAATCCATCTCAAAGTGGCATTAGAGATACATGGCTGCTCTAGGAAATCATATGTCAATAAAGGATGCACTTTTATTTATTACTTATTTAAAACTTTTCTTTGAGGTGCGGCGATTGGCTGTAAAGATTATTATTATTTATTAATTATAGTAATGTATAATATAGTATAGTTGGCAGAGAGATTTATACCCAGAGTTATGAACAGCAGAGGGGAAGAGTTCTTTCCACAAGGTGTATTACATTTCTCTCTGTACTCGAATCTGTTTCTCATCTGTAACCTGTAGAGTTGCCAGGACTGGGTTGGAAAATACCTGGAGACTTTGGGGGTGGATCCCGGAGAGGGCGGGGTTTGGGGAGGGGAGGGGCCTTAGCATGGTACAATGCCATAGAGTCCACCCTTCAAAGCTGCCATTTTCTCCAGGGGAGCTGATCTCTGTCAGCTGGAGATCAGCTGTAAAAGTGGGAGATCTCCAGGCCCCACCTGGAGGCTGGCATCCCTACTGACCTGCCGTGTAAATGATCCTCTCTGAGTGGGTATGGACCACTCCCCGTGACTGATGAACTGGCAGAATTCCAATAGTGTGCATAAATGTGTAAGGAGGAACAACTTTTATTTTTTTCCCCTACCTCTCAGATAGCAGAAATGAACATAAATGTGCCCTGGTAGAACAGGGTGCAGCAGTTTGCCGTTTTTGTCTAACATATTGAGTGCACTTGGAATTTCTTAGAGGAAACAAAAGACGATTGTACTTCTAAATTCCATAAATAATGCCAATTTTACATGGTAAGTTACAGGGGTCATTTTATAGAAAAAGAGCTAGGGGAACTCATTAGCATAACTCATTAGCATATGCCACACCCCCTGACATCAGGGGCCCGGCGGTGGACCTGCAAGGCCGGCGGAAGTGCGAGGAAGCCCCGCCAAGGCCCTCCCTGGCCCCAGGCAGGCAGGGGTGGGGAGAGGCGGGGAGGAAGCAACTTACCCTCCCTCTTCTCCTGCCTCCTCCTGGCTGAATGAGGGCTGGAAGCAGGGCGGCCAGAAGCAGGGGGCGGGGCTTCATCGTGTGCCCCGCCCCCTGCACCTCACCCGGGGGAACTGTGTTCCCCCGCGTTCCCCCCCGAAATGACCTCTGGTAAGTTACAAATGCATTTGGTGTTATCAAATCAGCAAAAGAGGTTTAGTGTTGATAGGAAGCTAAGATTTGAATATATTTGATTTAAAACAAACAAACAACCTTTCTGGGGCTTTTCCCCCTGTGGCTTCGAAATTTCCAGAAATTTTACATCCCTAGTTAGGTGAAATAAGACTCTTGTTATTTTGGTTGCAGCAGACTAACCTGGTGTCAGCTAGCTGCCATAGAGGTCTGTGTATAGTAGAACCCCCCCCCCCGCTGCCTGATCTCTCTGTTGGCATCTGCGCATGCCTCTTCTGTTGTGCACTGTATGTCTGCTTGTCTCATGCATTCCTTTCTATGGACGCTAGTGTAAGCTTATCTACAAGGCCACAGGTGCGGAGGAGGGGAGGCTCACTTAGTGTATAATGATTTAGAGCGTGTGAAGTGCTAATTGTTTATCTTTAGGGAAACCGTTGCTTTCTCAGGCTTTGGGCCCGAACCTGAGAGTCCAACCGCGTAAGCGGGAACCAAGTCCATTGGTTATTGTCAGTTTTGAATGTGCTTCATTATCCCACGTCCCGCCTGTCTCAGGTATTCTAAACAGTGAACTTGCTCCTGCTCTATCATGGCTTTAATAAAATACTACTTTGCTTAAGCGTGTATTGAACTTATAGCTGTGGGGGATCGGACACCTGGCCACTCCTGTGGAAGCTGTGTTTATGCTTCATGTAGTAAAATGCATTGCCCGGGCCTGGGTCGCCCGGGCTAACCCGATCCCATCAGATCCCGGAAGCTAAGCAGGGTCAGCTTTGGTCAGTATTTGGATGGGAGACCTCCAAGGAAGACCAGGTCCGTGATGTGGAGGCAGGCAATGGCAAACCGCCTCTGAACATCTCTTGTCTTGAAAACTCGATGGCAGGGATGTCAAACATAAGGCCCGGGAGTCGGAACCGGTTGGAACCAGCCCGTCCAAGGCTCTTATATGGCCTGCAAGCAACTAGTTCAAGGGAGGCAACAGGAGACTGCTCCGGGGGAACTGGGCGGAGCCACTCAATTGTGGCTTCAGTATGGTGGAACAACCTCGTCTGCAGCAGTCGAGCAGTGTTGGAGTGCTGCACTGCTGGCTCTCCTGTCCACTCATATGGGGTTTCCTTTGCACCCCCCTCCCAGCCCATGGGGCCTTGCAGTAAGGATGCAACAACTCGGAGCTTACCAGCTGCTGTCCTTTAGACAGTTTATATCTCTGGTTCCTGGCATTACGTTTTATGGCACACATGGCCCAGCTGACAAAGTGACATTTATGTCCGATCCGGCCCTCGTAACAAACGAGTTTGACACCTCTGCTCTATGGGGTTGTCCTAGGTCAGCTGTGATTTGATGGCACTTTCCTACCACCATAAAATGCATTATCAAGGTCTATTATAATTGGGTCTACACCCTGTGCAGACTCAGGGGTACAAAGTTCCTTTTACTGGCTGGGAACACCTTGCTTATTTAATTTATATGCAGAGTAACATCATACGAAATGCCAGCCTGGATGAATCACAATTAAGATTGCTGGGAAATTAAGATTGCTGAAATTTTAAAATTATTTTTTATTAATATTATTATTATGTATTGTATTTATGAATTGCCCAACCCTTGCTTCTGCAGGGCCCAGGGCAATGTACAACCACAAATAATACAAGATAAAATCAGTTAAAACATTAGTAGGACATTAAAGGCAATCAGATGGCACAAAAACCAATCTCCATTCCAACTCCCACTGCCGGCGACTTCATGGATGGGGGGAAGAGGGCAAAATAGATGTAAACAACAGAGAGCAAGCAGGGTGCCAGTCAAGATTGAAAAAAGGAGCCAGAACTTTTAAACATTTTTAAAAGAATTTTGTTGAAGAGGTTCCAGAACTCCATTCTGGCATGTCCCCCCCCCCCCAAAGCCCTGCAGTTACTGTTTTCTTTCTTTTTTTTAGTACTTTCTTTATTCAGTTTTTTTGTTATGCAGCCAAAAGCACTTTTATACGTACATTTTCAAGGAGTAGAAAGGGAAGAGGCAGCGAATGACCCTTTCATCCCCAGAATGTGCCCCAGTCCCTGTAGTATCTAGAGTGAGCAATGAAAGTTACTCAGAAAGAGAGTATGTAGATTTCAGGAATAGAGAGGGAAAGAAACCTAGCTGGGCAGGTGACCCAGGAAGGTATGAAAAGAAGTCCCATTTCCCCATTCTTCAAAATATCTTTAGATTTAATTCATGAAGACTATGAACACAAGAGAAGCCACGTTGGATCAGACCAGTCACCCATCCAGTCCAACACTGGTGCCATCAGGAGGCCCACCAGTGGGGCCAGAACTCCAGAAGCCCTCCCACTGTGTCCCCCTAAGCACCAAGAATACAGAGCCTCACTGCCCCAGGCAGAGTGTTCTGTCTATAACTTGTGGCCAATAGCCACTCATGGACCTCTGCTCCATATGTTATCCAATCCCCTCTTAAAGCTGTCTATGCTTGTAGCTGCCACCACTTCTTGCAGCAGTGAATTCCACGTGTTAATTACTCTTAATTACCCTGCCTTGCTGTGAGGGTGGGGGTAAAAATCTAATTAAATAAATACGTATATCTATTTATCTATTCTCAACCTACTGCTCATTGATTTATTTGAGTGCCCACAAGTTCTTGTATTATGGGAAAGGGAGAAAAGGACTTCTTTTTCTACCTTCTCTATCCCATGCATAATTTTGTAGAGCTCTATCATGTCACCCCTCAGTCGTCATTTCTCCAAGCTAAAGAGCCCTAACCTCTTTACCCATTCTTTATAGGGAAAGTGTTCCTTCCCCTTAATCATTTTAGTTGCCCTTATTTGCACCTTTTCAAATGCTATAATATTTTTTTTTAGGTGCAGTGACCAGAACTGTACAAGTACTCCAAATGAGGCCGCACCATAGATTTATACAGGGGCGTTATGATACTGGCTGATTTGTTTTTTTAATTGCAGTTGCACAGTGAGTGGACATTTTCAGTGAGTTATCTACCATGACGCCAAGATCTCTTTCCTGGTCAGTTACTGCCTGGGCTTTTTTTTGGTAAAAAAAGCCCAGCAGGAACTCATTAGCATAATAGACCACACCCAACATCAGAAACGCATTAGCATTTTAGGCCACACCCATGCCTTCCCTTGGCTTGCCCAGGCGCCCTGAGGCTGCAGGAAGCCTGGGCAAGCCCCCCTTGAAGGGAAGGGAAGGCAGTTTACCCTTGCCCAGGCGCCCCACGGCTGCGGGGAGCCCGGGCAAGCCGGCCCTTGGACAGGCCAGGGGAGGCATTTTTTTAAATTCTTTTTTTATTTAAAGTTTTTATTTAAGCAATATACAACCGACAATACATTCCAAAAACAATACAACTATGTAACTGTAAAGTCTTGTACAGCAATATTTATAACTTTTAGAACTAATGAAACATTCTGTTGTGAAGTCCAGGTTTCGAAATCAGTTAGATTTAAATAATTCATGAAAATACACAATACATTGTAAGGAGTAAAACAAAACTACAAACTCGGTGTGTGCTGCAAATAAAGAGATCCGGTGTTCTGGTTTTGGGTAACAGATTTCTGAGAAATCACATGATCAAACATTTTTTGAATCTGATACAGTGGTAGTATAATTTGTCCAATTCATTATGAACCATGGGATTATAACCACTTCAAGTAATCTTTCCAAGAGGATGGTAGGTATACTTCCTTAGCTAGAAATTCTAAAATTGGGAACCACTTTGCACTGAATGAGGATTTACATGGAGCTCTAGAGGCTTTTGGTTGTAGTGGGCGTGGCCAACACGAAAGCAAGCCAGATCTCCGTTCCGGTGCATGCGTGCCCAAAAATAGCCCTGGTTACCGCCAATTTGGACCCCACCGACATGTTTTTATTTTGGGGATTTTTTTGACTCCAATGTGCATTACTTTGCACTTGCCCACGTTAAACCTCATTTGCCATGTTGGCGCCCCCTTGTCCAGCCTTGACAGGTCCCTCTGGAATGCCTCACAGTCCTCCCTGACCAGGAACTTTCCATATTCCCAGAAACTCAAAATTATATTGGATTCCAGATTGGGAACATCCCACCTGTCACTCAGCCCTCATGAAACTCTATACGGGATGAACCGTGCACTCCGTAGCAGAGTTATGCCTTTCTAACTACTGCAAGGTCAATGAGTGTAGAAGGGTGTTAACTCTGTTTAAGATTCCACTGCAAAGCAGCCTTCCATTACATCAGGTTGCTGTTGTGACTCAGCTTTCTCGAGAGATAATAAAACCAGTCATTTCTTTTGCAGGTTAATTTGTGCAGGGTTTGGTAGAGGAACTCCTCCCTCAGACCTTTCTTCCTCCTTTGCAACCTAAATTATTACTTTGCTTTAGCAATAATAATGATGGTCTAATAATTAGGAAAGCGGCTTAATTTGTCTTGGTGGCCAAAAAACCTCCCAAAACCCAGCCCCAGACAAGCTCTGGATGAATAAGAGGGTTTGTTTAATCTTGTTTCACAGTGTTCTAGAAGATGCTTGTCATTGGGTCAGACTGCATTTTACATTAGTCTGCTATTTTCCTACGTGGGATTAAGCAGTTTATCTCGCAATTCAACTGGTTTATAATTGGCTTAATGCTGAGGGCTACAGGGTACTTGGCGAGTAAACCGTTTTGATTTAGGAAACTCATACTTTGCAACTAGAATAATAATGGGTTGTGAATTAGGGCAAGAGAGGGCGAGTTACAGGCCTATCCTAGGCATGTTCACTCAGAAGTAAGTCCTTGTACGTTATCAGTTGTTTACTCCCAAGTAACTGTGCATAAGATTGCCACCACAGTGAGACAGGATTTGAAGCTAGGTCTCCCTGACTTAAATCTTAACACCCACAGCACATTCTGGGGAAGGAGTGGGGGGAAAGAACCCAGGGAGCCAACGAGGTGTTGCGCCAGCATCTCTCAGAATCACGCAGGACAGAAAGGCACCACAGCAGTTGGCCGCTAGGGGGCCCACAGACACAATCCTGCCCACAAGTTGGTGGAAGTTTTATGTTTGATTGTTTATATGCCACTGCCCCTTTAAGACTGAACCATGTGGCATTCTGGGAAAACAGAAATGGCAGTTAGAGATGGCAAGACCATATTTTCAAAAGATTATGGCAGCACCGCAATATTAGCCCTCCCTGGGCAACTCCGTGTCATTCCGAAAGTAACGGCCACGTCGAGAGAATGAATCAGACGCCGCTGGCTATATGAACTTTGCCAGAGGAAAAAAGCGGATAGCAGGACTCCCTAAAAGCTCTGTAAGGTATTTGGCTCTAGGCTCTGCATAGGACAGGATAGTACATAGTGGGATGGCTCTTCTGGAACTCAGACTCTGCAAATGCGATGGCGTAGGCCCTGTGGTATTTTGGAGTAACGTCCAGCTAACAGCGCCTTTGGCATGGTTTGAAACCGAATTGGGGTAAAGGCTATTCTCAGGGGTCATTTCGTAGAAAAAGAGCTAGGGGAACTCATTAGCATAACTCATTAGCATATGCCACACCCCCTGACATCAGGGGCCCGGCAGTGGACCTGCAAGGCCGGCGGGAGTGCGAGGAAGCCCCACCAAGGCCCTCCCTGGCCCCAGGCAGGCAGGGGTGGGGAGAGGCGGGGAGGAAGCAACTTACCCTCCCTCTTCTCCTGCCTCCTCCTGGCTGAATGAGGGCTGGAAGCGGGGCGGCCGGAAGCAGGGGGCGGGGATTCATCATGTGCCCTGCCCCCCGCACCTCACCCGGGGGAACTGCAATCCCCCGCGTTCCCCCCCGAAATGACCTCTGGCTATTCTGAAGTTGTGAGGAGGGATATTAACCAAGTAGGAGGCTCTAACATGCCAAAGCAGATGAGCTCATTAATGAGCCTGAGAAATTACCTTGGCTGGTAACCAGTGTTCCCTCTAAGATGAGTCAGTGTGAGCTAGCTCACAGTTTTTTAGCCTCTGGCTCACACATTTTTGTCTCAGCTCAGGAAGGATGGCTCCAGAGCAAGCTAATTGATGCAGTAGCCAAATCGCTCACTCACAACATTAACGCCAGCAGCTCACAAAGTAGGATTTTTGCTCACAAGACTCCATAGCTAAGAGGGAACATTGCGGTAACTGGCTGGTAACTGTCTATCTAGTGGTGGCGATTGACTAACACCTGCTGCGAGATCAAAGAAGATGGCTTCTCTCTGGACCGCTGTTGTACATCAGATGTACCAGCTCTCTGAAGGGCTGTTTGTTGTGGCTGACACGTTCGACACCAAAAGTTCACACGTTTTCAGTTACAGAGGTGGAATCACGTAGAAGAGCTTAGCCCAGGATTAAAGTTGTCCAAACAGGTTTTCTCAACCTAGCTCATAAAAATCACAAAAAGGGAAACATACAGATTTTTTTAAAAAAATTGTAGTGTCGGCAGAGATGTTCAGTCATCTATTTCAGGGGTGGCCAAACTGTGGCTCGGGAGCCACATGCAGCTCTTTTACTCCTATTGTGTGGCTCCCGGCAGGGTGGCTGGGGAAGCGAAGGGCAGGCATGCCTCCCTGATTGGTCTTCCCTGCCCCAGCCAGTGTTCCCCTCCCTGGCTAGGCTTGAGGTGGGGGGGGCGCAGAGAAAGAAAGCAACTTTAGCTTTAAATGTATTCTCAAAGCACCCCCCACCCAAGCCTTCAAATATCATTGGACAAATAAATATCCTTTTGGTTTTATTTTTGGCAGTCTCGTTTAATGTTAATAAAAAGCAGATTTGCATATATATTTTTTTAATCATAAACTTTTTATTAAGATTTCTGGTAATATGTTACAACAAAATAACATTAACTTCCAAAATTTCAATATACTTTGAGTACAGAGCAGTAGATCTTAACAGTGTCTCATAGATAATTAATTTAAGGATTAATTTCTTAGCAAAAATATTTGTTTCAGCCTTATTCATGTATATATATATATATATATATAGATCATAAAGTTTATACATAACGATAAACAACCAGTGTTAAATATATTTGATAAATTGAGAAGTGTAATGTCTAGAGGTATAGCAATTTGAGATATATTTGATTGTGTGGTTGAAGGTCTTTTTCTGTTATCATTTTGAAGAAGGGTAGCCATTTTGAAGAGAAAGAGGTTTTTTGGGAAAGTGTTCAATACTTCTGACATGGTCTGTAATTTTCTCAAGGATATATAGATCCCAGACTTTCGTGAACAATTGTTCAATTGTAGGAGGCAGATGAGATTTCCATCTGGCGGCTATGCAGGAGCGAGCTGCAACTATTAAGCTGAGTATGAGTTCTTTACTGATTGATGGGATTTGAGGATCTTTCCAGATGTTGAGGAAGAGTATTTCCGGTTTCAAGGGTACTTTATAGACTGTGATGATTTTAATCTGACTAAGAACGTCTTGCCAAAAAGAATCAATAATTGGACATTCCCACCAACAGTGGGCGTAAGATCCTGTGTTTCCACACTTTCTCCAGCACATTGGTGATGAGTTTGGCGAGGAGAACGCAAGTTTGCGAGAAGTACCAACGAGTAATGATCTTATACGATTGCAACTGTTAATGACCGGTGATGTGATTGTAGGTGAGGACCAGATTTTGTCCCAGAGTTCTGCCGTAATCGTGATGCCACACTCTGATTGCCACTTGTTTTTGTAGGGTAAAACCTTTGTGTTATAAAGGTTGAGTAGTATAGTGTAGACCTAAGAGATTAGTGCTTTGGATGAAGGTCCCATGGAATCAATTATATTTTCGAGGGCTGATTTAGGTGGTGTTTGAGGGGAGAAAATTTTCCGGCTAGACATGGCATGATTAAGTTGGAGGTAGAAGAACCAAGGGATAGGGGCATGTATCTTATTTCCTAAGATCTGTTTTGGATGAAGGCCTGTCTTGCTTGAAATATCTGTGATTCGTGTTACTTTGTTGTTCCTAAATTTCCGCGCTATGTTGATGTCGTTTTCCGGTGGGAACCAGCTTTGGAACAGAAATTCAGCTTGTGTAGAGGTGGCCGGTAGAAGTTTGTATCGAAAAGCATCCCATGTGTGAAGAATATCCGATAAAAAGATATCATTGTTGATTACTTTAGGGCGCGTTTGATGTGAGTTCCATATTATTTCCTGGATAGTTTTTGGTTGTAGAAGAGGGTAAAGAGGTTGTATCCAAGTAGCTTTATCTTTAAAGCATAATAGTTTGATTGCTGAGACTAGCATTGTAGATTTGTGATATAGAGATATGTCTGGATAGTTGAGGCCACCTTGGGCTCTTTTTCTTCTAAGGATCTTGAAGCTTGTTCTTTGCTTCTTACCTTGCCATAGGAAGGTGTTCATTGTCGCTTGCCATTTGTGCAGCAGTGCAGCAGGAAGACCGATAGGAATTGCCCGAAAGAGAAAAAGTAGCTTTGGGAACAAGAAGGTTTTAAGTAGATGCAACCTATCTAAGAACGAGAGCATTTGTTTGTTCCAGATGGAGAGTGTTGTTTGGATCTCTTGGAATTTTTGTAGATGATTGATTTTGATCAGATTTTTAAGGTTGTGTGGGATATGAATCCCTAAGTAAGGCAAAGTTACTGGTTGCCATTGATAGCCAAAATTGTTTTGGATCTCTTGTTTTATAACTGAGGAGATGCCTATGGGCAAGATGCATGATTTTGTCTGATTGACTTTCAGTCCAGATATTTGTCCAAAGTTAAGTAGATGTTGTTGTAATTTGTGTACAGATTCTATAGGCTGTGTAATAAAAAGTAACATGTCGTCAGCAAAGAGGTTTAATTTGAACTCATAAGGACCCAGATGAATTCCAGAGATATTCTTGTCACTTCGTATCATTTCCGCTAGAGGTTCAAGTGCTAAGGCAAATAGGGCCGGTGATAGCGGGCATCCTTGCCTCATTCCTCTATTCAAATGGAATGTCTTGGAAGTAATGTTATTAACTTTAACCTGTGCTGATGGTTCCAAATAAATGGCTGCCACAGTTCTGATAAAATTATCTCCAAACTTCATATGTTTTAAAAGCTCAATTAAGTAGGATGTTTCTAGCGAATCAAACGCCTTCTCTATATCGAGGGAGAGCACTATTGCGTCTGTTTTCTTTTTGTTGCAGGATGAAATGATGTGTAACTCTTTATGTACGTTATCTGTAATGTCTCTCCCTGGAATGAATCCAGATTGGTCGTGATGGACATAAGTTGGTAGAATTGAGTTGAGATGTTTGGTGATTATAGCGGTGAAGATTTTATAATCTTGGTTGAGCAGGGAGATTGGCCGATATGAAGCAGGATTGGATGGGTCTTTCCCAGGTTTTGGAATCGTTATGATAGAGGCCATGTTCCAGGACGAGGGTAGGATGCCTGTTTGAAGTATTTCGTTGCAAGTCTTTGTCAGGTGTGGGACAAGTAATGGCGCAAATTTTTTAATAAAATTCGGAGGGGAATCCATCTGGACCCGCTGTTTTATTGTTTTTGAGCGAACGAATAGTTTCAAATACTTCTTGCTGATCAATTTGATTTTCTAATTTCAAATGATGTTCTTCAGAGAGTTGTCTAATCTCTGGATGTGAGGTTAAAAATTGTTTGATTTGGGGTTGAGATGGTGTTGAAGAAGAATAAAGTTTGTTGTAGTACTCCATGAATATTTCATTTATCTTAGCTGATTTAGTGTGCATTATGCCTTTAGAGTCTCGCGCTGACATTACAGCTGTGGTCTTCTTGCGATCCTTGATCTTCCAAGAGAGCAATTTTAATGACTTTTGTGAGTTAACCCAGTATCTTTGCTTTAAGAAAAGAAGATTTTTCTGTATGCTAGTACTTTCTATTGATTCCAATATTTTGCGCTCTGTGGTTAGTTCCTTATATATCTTCTTGCTGCCCGTTGTCTTGTGTTGAGCTTCTAAAGCTTTAATTTTTGAGATAAGTTCTGTCTTGAGTAATTCTCTCTCTTTTTTCAGGTAGGATGCTATCGAAATTATTCTACCTCTGGTTACTGCTTTAAGAGCGTCCCATATTACTGTAGAAGAAACATCTTTAGTGCAATTGGTTTTGAAATATTGTTTCATAGTGTCTTCTATTTTATTGATCGCTTCTTCTTGGAATAAAAGAGACTTATTTAAAGTCCAATGTCTAGACCTTTGAGTTGTCATGTTGGTTCTAAGAGAGCATTGAACCCATGCTAGCATGTCTTTTAGTGATGTAGATATAAGAATTAAGTCAATTCGTGAGTAAGTTCCATGTCTTGGCGAGTAATAGGTGTAATCTTTAGAGGAAGGATTTAAAAATCTCCATGTATCCAGGAAGAGGTTTTTGTCTAAGATTTCTTTTAATTTGGTGGAGGGGTTAGAGTTTTTCTTGTAGTTGTTGCTGTGTTGCGATCGGTCTAGATTTGTGTCCAAAACATAATTAAAATCTCCACCTAAGATCACTTCACCTTCTTGGAAGAGTTGTAGTTCTTGTAAGATGTTTTCTGTGAAACTTACTTGGTTCTCGTTTGGGGCGTAAATAGTCACCAGAGTAACTTTTTTATCTTCTAGTACTCCTTTGATGAAAATGAATCGACCCTTCAGATCTTTTTTGGTGGCCTGGTGTTGAAATCTGATACGATTAGAGAGAAGGATTGCCACACCTCGGGATTTTGAGTTGCCGTATGCATGGAATTGCTGTTGTATCCACTTCGCTTTAAACTTACTTTGTGGTGAAGACTTAAGGTGCGTTTCTTGAAGAAATGTGATGTCTGGTAGGAGCTTGTGTGTATTAGTTAAAATACGTTGTCTCTTGACAATGTTATTCATTCCTCGAACGTTAAGTGATAGAATGTTCCATGAGGAAGCCATGTCAGGTTGTATTATATGAGGACAAGTGAAGAGCCTGTCAAATCCTTTTCTATTACTTATAGTATGTTATTATGTATTCTAGTGTGTGTGTTGAGTTGTTTGTCTCAGGGTAGTTTTTGGTGTGTTGTTATGAATGTTTTTGTATTGTTTAGATGTCGATTTAACAGTCAGATGTATGATTTTGAAGTATGTTGTCTGTGGTAATTGAATTCCTACGTGTTGTAGCGTTTGCATTCAATGACTACTAATGTGCTTTTCTTTGACAGCGTGCTTTGATGTGTATCTCAATATGTTTTGGCTTGAAATAGGTTTCAATAAAAGTTCTATATCACTGGTTGTTGTATCTTAATCAAGTTATTTAACAGTCAAAAGACATATATATAAATATACAGAAATTTGCAGTAAAATTAATTTGATAGGAGGATGTACAATTCAAGTAATGATTTTAACTACCTCCTTAAATAACTAGCAATCACTTGAGATTCAAACTTCTCCAGTCCCTGACTAGCTTTTACAACTTCAGAATGAATTAAAAAAAACAACACACAAAAAACAGTGAACAATAAGAATAAAACAGTATAAGACTATTGCTATAGTATAACAATTTAGTAAAGAACAATATGTACCTACTTTCAATAACAATATAGTGAATTAAAACCTGCAATAGTACAATTGTTTCTGGTTAGTAAGAAATATCAACTTTTCCAACAATATATTTAGAATGTGATGTAGTAGTTATGTAATATAATTCCCAAAGCTTAAAAATTTAGGACTTTAGTAAATTAGCTTGTTGTTCTTACAAAATGCTCAGTTTATTCAATCCTGTATTTGTTTTTTTATCACTAAAATTTGAGTTTAGCTGCCTGCTCTCCCAGACAGATTAAAGTAAAGGAGTTAATGAAATGTAATAGTATTATTGATCTAGAAATTTAACTAATCAAAATTTCCTTATTAAATAAAAAGAAAATTAATTATGAAAATAATCAATTGTGGTTTAGTTAATTTGAATTAATTATATAAAATAGATCAGTTGTAATAAATTGATTCTAAAGTTAAAATACAGTCTCACTTAATCCCTGTAGGTCAACACCTACAGCGATTAATGGAGAACTCTCCAGTGACGAGACTGTAAAATAAAAAGAGACCGTCCCCCCCAAAAAACCTTCATGTTAAAAAGCAAAGATTTAAAGAGGGCACTGTAAAACATTTAACTTTCTGGTAATAAGATTTTTGCAGATATTGAGTTCATCTATAAGTTTGGCTTTTTGTAAAGAATTAAGATTAGTGTTTTAATACTGACGAACCACCATTTTGCCTTCTGCTCAGCGCTCTCTGTCATCATGGCCAGGTGAGTAGGGGTATTTCCTCTTCTGTGTCAGTTTAGTCGAATCAAAATTCGCCATGAGGTTTAATTTTTGAAGAAGGATTTTGCCGGATTCAAGGTCATGAGCATAGTATTGCTTATCTTTATAGGTCACTTGTAAATTGATTAGATTAGCCCAATGATATCGGGCTTTAGCTTGTCTTAGTGTTTCAGTGACAGGGTGTAAATCTCGTCGCTTGTGAAGAACTTCTTGGGGTAGGTCAGGAAACACCAATATTTTGATGCCTTGAAACGAGAACGATCCTTTGGTCCTGGCTTCGTCTAGTATTCTCTTCCTTGTTCTCTGATCTGGAAGGACTGCGAGAATGTCTCTAGGGCCCCTGCGAGTTGGATGATTTTGCGGACCTAAACGGAATGCCACCACAACAACAGGAACAACATTTTCTTCAAGGTCTAGTTCCCGTGCCAGCCATTCAGCAATAAAAATCGATAGTTCAACTGAGATATTAAGAGGATCCGGAAAACCCCTAAACTTTATGTTGGGGCGACGGTTAGCAGCCTCTAGTGTTAAAACTCTGTCTTTAACTTTACAGATCTCACTTCCAATATAGCCCACTTCTCCTTTAAGAGCAGCGCCCGTTTCTTTTGCTTGCTCTGCAGTTTGAGCTACAGTAGTGAGGGTGATTTTAAGTTTCGCAAATTAGTCATTAATAGGTTTAATTAGGGCCGACATATTTTCAAATAATTTGTGTTCTAATGAGTTTAACATAGTCTCTAGTTTCGCCTCAGTCAGTAAAGCTGATGATTGTGCCGTACCTTGGTCTTCTGCGGCCATTTTGTCAGGATCGTCCTCGCTTTCTTTCTCTAGATTTGAAAGTTGGCTGGCTTTGTTAAAATAATCTGAAATGTGTTTTCCAGCTGGCAGATTTGTTGCTGATTTGTCTGCATTTGTTTTGCCCATAATATTTCACGATTTTAGAGACAAACGTCGAGCTTCGCTTCAAGAGACAATGGACTATGCGGATCCTAGCCCGCTCCAATCAGGGGGCTAGGTTCCCAGCTGAGAGCCTATGGGACTCTCGGCCACTGTAAATAACCTATTGGGAAGTAGGGGTGTGTTTTGGGTGGCGGTTTCTCAGGGGATATAAGCCAGCCTGCAAGCCAGCCAAAGTCGTCTTGTTCCTGATAGAATAAAGTACGTTTTGCTGAAATCACTCTCCGTTTGTGTACTTTTCAAATTCAAATGCCATCAACACCAACGAACCATGAATATTACATCTCGTTTCGTGTATAACTTTATCAAAGTGAGTAGCACTGAAATACCTACATAATATTAATTCATTTGGCAAGCACACTAGTCATATCTCATAATCACATTCATCACACTAATATGGGGGTGTCGAACTCATTTGTTATGAGGGCTGGACCTGACATAAATGAGACCTTGTTGAGCCGGGCCATGTGTGTCATAAAATGTAATGCCAGATAGTGGAGATATAAACTTTATAAAGGACACAAACCCAAAGCGTTTTTTTTACTTAAAATAAAAAACATCCTTAAAACATTAGCACTGTTAACTGACACCTCTTGCTCTGAATTATTACATCAAAATTTCTGTGCTGTTGCAATCTTGAGTATGCTGTTCAGGTGTGTATCTGTAAGCTGCAAACCTACGATGATGCAGCAGCAGCAGAACTGGAAGAAGCAGCAGAAGACAGCCAGTTCCACTGCAGTCCTGATAGGAGCCTTCTGGAGGCCTGATCCGGCCCCTGGGCCGCATGTTTGACACCCCTGCACTAATGGATTTGATCAGGGGTCATTTCCTGCAGGAACGCACAGGAGCAAAGCTCCGGCAGTAAAGAGCCCAGGGGGTGGGCACATGCAACAAGCCCCACCCCCTGCTTCCAGCAGCCCTCAGTCAGAGCAAGAAGCAGCCAGGTAAGTTGCAGAGCTCCCACCGGCCCCCTGGTCCAAAACAGTCCAGTGGCACCTTTAAGACCAAGTTTTATTCAGGTACAAGCTCTCCCTCCTCTGTGAAGACAGATCTGCATGTTTCCCCGCCCCCCCAATAGCTAGCAATTCAAAACAGTCCAGTGGAGCCTGAGTCATGGGTGTTGCCTTCTGACACACTTCCAGTGATGTCAGGGGGTGTGGCATATGCAAATGAGTTATACAAATGAGTTATGCTACTGAGCTCCTGCACCTCTTTTTCTACGAAATGACCCCTGGATTTGATTAATGTGACTATGAGATATGACTAGTGTGCTTGCCAAATGAATTAATATTATATAGGTATTTCAACATTACCCACTTTGATAAAGTTATACACGAAACGAGATGTAATATGCAGGGTTCGTTGGTGTTTTTTTTAATTCTTTCCCCATACATTAGAGTCATCTTTTAATGTTCCTCATAACCTGCCTCATTAACCTACAACCAGTCGATAATTCATGAATGGCATTCATTGTAGTGGCATTATAATCTATTTCTTTTCTATATAACATTTCCCCTTAAATTTATCACAGAGTAGCAACCCCAAAATACAAATTACTAAATATGTTTTGCCACCAACCTATATATATCCCCTCTCCTCAATTTCAAGAATCTCATATTATTCAAACTTATAATATTTCTCTCCAAGACAACAAACATACCCATTCAAAAGAGCTTGTGTAGTCTATTACTGTTTAAGCTAATCTTATGAGCTTGCATCATTAACCTACAACCAGTCGCTATTACTCATTGCAATGACATTATATTTTATTTCTTTTCTACTTCGATTTTCTCTGCTTTCACTCGTATGACGCTGATCTTTGTACTCTTTGTCTTTTCCCTGTTCCCTTATGTCCCAGTCCAATTGTTTAATGCTAGCGTTCTTAGCTTCCTTTAAGCCTTTCTTCTCCTTTTTTCTCCTTTTTTCCTTCTTTTTTTCTCTGCAGAGAGGATTTAACAGATGGATTTTTTCTCCCCTCCTGTTTTCACATTTTCTCCTTCTTCCAGCCTAATTGGTAAATCCACTTCGTATATCTCTTCCTCTGTAAGTGCATGCTGAATTACGTGCTGCTCTCTCTCCTGATTAACTTGCTGCAGTTCATTCCTCTCTTGTGTCCCTTTTATTTGCTCTATATCCTTCTTCTCCTTATCAGATGGGCACTGTAAATTCCTTAGAAAATTGTCACATACTAGGTTAACTGCTTTCTTTATTTCTTCTTGCAATTTTTTTGGGAAATGTTCGGACCTAAGTTCACATAACACTGTCTCCTGTATCTCCTTACAAACGGCAGCCACCTCCATTTTCTTCGTACTCTTAACTCCACTTTCTTCCCAGCATTCATCACAATTAAACAGTTTGAATCTCCATGGCCCTCTTGGTATTCTAGTGGAATTCTTAAAAAAAGGTACTACTTCCAGCAGAAGCTGTTTCTTACCCCAACAATCCTCTTCAGTCTCAGTTCCCAAAAACATTTCCCGGCCGATTCTCTTTGTCAATGGGGAAGGTCCACACAGGGGGTATTTAATATAACCTTTTATTTCGACCAGGTTACGCAGTCAGTATCCTTCAAAAAGACATGGAAAATATCCTTCGACAAACAAAAAAGAAAATTTTAAAAACACGGCTGGCAGCTGCTTGTCAGGAACATGGCGACCATGTTCCCGTTCTGCCCAACGCTCCCACTTCGAGGCAAGCCGGTCTCACCCCCGTCCTTGCCAGGGAAAAGGGCCCCCCGGAAAAGCCTCCTACACTTGGTCTCCCTCCAAGAGGACCAAGCGGAACCACCCCGAACTTCAGGGGGCTTCGAAAGAGCGCATGGGAGTCGGGCGTCCCCGGAAGCTCCCGAAAGTCACGCCTGTACGCAGCGCCGCACCGCCGGACGGTCCAAACATAGTACTCCTGAGGTGCACTGAGCTTTGCTGGCCAAGTACCAGCACAGTCTCCATATGAGCAAAACAGTGTGGTCTAAAGAGAGGTCCTTCAGTAGAGAAAAAAACAGTCCGTGTGTCTCCCTTCGTTTTTTACATTACAATCTTCTCCATTAGAATTCCTATAACAAATGTTACCTTTCAAACTTCACATCATCAGTATTATAACTGGATTGATGGAACTTAAATACTTAAACTGGATTGACGGAACTTAAATACCATAGCGAAGCACGGCTATCAGGCTAGTCTTCAATAAAGCCTTCTTTTGCTTTATTGCATACAAGTTGCTTGGTGAATTTCAGTTACAGCTGGGTTATGTTACCACACCAATGTAGGATCAGCCTTGTTCTTCTTCTTCTTAAGGCAGCAATTTTTCTCCAGGCTAGTTTGGCCAGGAATCCTGGAGACTTTTTGCCATCTTCTGGGCATGGAGCAGGGGTCACTCGGTGTGTGTGTGGGGAAGGTATTTGTGAATTTCCTGCACTATGCAGAGGGTTGGACTAGTAGACCCTGGAGGTCCCTTCCAACTCTATGATTCTATTATCCAAGGGGGATGAGGAAGCTGCAACATAAGGGGGGGCATGTAAGGGTCTCTTGTTCCCTTGTGGAATCTCCCTCTCCTGAAGAGTCACCCGACAAGGATGGACTGGGCCAGACGCTGACATTGAGGTAACTGCAAAACGATTCAGCTACCTCCGAAACCTTGAAGGGCCAACTGCTTGGAAATTACACACTGGTAACCCCAATGCAATACAAGATGCACACCAGCTGCATTGCCAGGTCTTCACTGAATAGTGGTAAGCAGCAAACAGGACACAGATCCCTTCCAACTCTATGATTCTATTATCCAAGAGGGATGAGAAAGCTGCAGCGTAATAGAAGGGCGTTAGGTTCTCTTATTCCCTTGTGGAGTCTCCGTCTCCTGAAGAGCCCCCCCACACACACACACAAAGATGGACTGGGGCAGACGCCAACATTGAGGTAACTGCAAAACGATTCAGCTGCCTCCCAAACCTTGAAGGGCCAACTGCTTGGAAATTACACACTGGTAACCCCAATGCAATACATTGTCAGATCTTCAATGAATAGTGACAAGCGGCAAACAGGACACAGATTTGTTTATTTTATTAAATTTATCTCCCACCCTCCCCACATAGCAGGCTCAGGGCGGGTTCCAAACAAACCATTCTGCACACAATTAAAATGTAAAACACATAGATCCATTAAAATTAAAACCTGTAAACAAACTAGCACCGGATATACAATATGCCTCAACAAAGGATGTTAATACCGGCACTATATAATCTGCAGTCCCTGGAGGGGAGACTATATTAGGTGGATGTCCGCTGCCTCAACTGAACGCCTGGCAGAAGAGCTCCGCCTTACAGGCCCTGCGGATCTGGAACAGGTCCTGCAGGGCCCTGATGCCATAAGGGAGTTTATTCCACCAGGTGGAATTGAGGCAAGTCGGACATCCTCAGGGCCAGGGACTACCAGGAGATGCTGGCTTGCAGAACGCAATGTTCTGCGGGGCTCATATGGCGAGAGGCGATCTCAAAGATACACAGGCCCCTGTCCATACAGGGCTTTAAAAGTCAGCACCAACACCTGGAAGCAGATCTGGAATTCAATAGGCACCCAGTGCAGTTCACGCAGCACCAGGCGGATGTGGGCCTGCACAGGCGGCAACATCAACACCTGCACTGGTGTGTTCTGGACTAGCTGCAACTTCCAGGGCAGAGTCAAGGGCAGCCCCACATAGAGAGAATTACAATAGGGGCTCTGGGGCAAGTGATGCTCTGTCTTCTTGGTGCTTGGGAAGGTCAACAGTGGGAGGGCTTCTAATGTCCTGGCCCCACTGGTGGACCTCCTGATGGCACCTGGTATTTTTGGCCACTGTGTGACAGAATGTTGGACTGGATGGGCCTTTGGCCTGATCCAACATTGGCGTCTCTTATGTTCTTATGTACAAGATTTTGTTTTCCTGTGATAGTCTGGCCACCCTTTTAAAGCGTCTGCTGCCAGGACAGCCAAAATGGTGGCCGAAGTCTCACGAGAGGTGGTAATCTCACGAGAGTTTGGGAAGCCCTCTAGGTCATGTGTCGCTTATCTTGCAGTTTTACAAGCAGGGTGGGTCAGCGAAGAGGTAAGAAGGATGGATCTCTTCTGACTCTCTGGCGTGGGCAGCACGTCGAGGCGAGGCAGAGGGGTGTGGCTTCTACCACTGCTGCCTCAGGCCGCAAAATATTGCTGTGATCTTGGATTCTGATTACTGTGGAGCAGTCCATCCTGCAGGCTTGGCCTCACTCGTCATACCCGGGGGTCTCGGAGCCTGCAGCCAAAGGAATGGTAATGTTTCTTAATGACTGTAGGTAGAAGAGAGAAGAGTTGGTTTTCATAGCCTGTTTCTTCTCTCTACCCTAAGGAGTCCCAAAGTGGCTTACAATTGCCTTCCTTTCCTCTTCCCACAAAAGGCACCTTGTGAGGTAGGTGAGGCTGAGAGAACTGTGACTGGCCCAAAGTCACCCAGCAGGCTTCACGTGGAGGAGTGGGAGAATCCAACCCAGTTCTCCAGATAAGAGTCTGCTGCTCTTAACCGCTACACCACCCCAGCTTTAGGATCCCTTGACACCATGGATTGCCAAAAATACAAATAAGGGGAGAAGAGATTGGATTTATACCCTGCCTTTCACTTGGAGTCTCAGAGTGGCTTACAATCTCCTTTCCCTTCCCCACAACAGACATCCTGTGAGGTAGGTGGGGCTGAGAGAGCTTTTTCGAGGACTGCTCGTGAGAGAACAGCTTTGAGAGAACTTGTGACTGACCCAAGGTCACGCCAGCAGCTGCATGTGGACGAGTGGGGAATCAAACCCAGTTCTCCCAGATTAGAGTCCGCGCTCTTAACCACGACACCATACTGGGTTCTAGATCAAATCAAACCTGAACTCTCCCTAGAAGCTAAAGTGACCAGACTGAGGCTATTGTGCTGTGGCCACATTATGAGACGACAAGACTCACTGGGAAAGACAATCATGCTAGGAAAAGCTGAAGGCAGCAGCAAAAGTGGAAGACCCAACAGGAGATGAATTGACTCAATCAAGGACCCGTGGCCTTCCGTTTGCAAGACCCGAGCAAGGTTGTGATCAACAGGACATTATGGAGGTCATTAATTCATAGTGTTAGGAGCTGCGGTGGCTCAAGTGGTTAAGACGCTGAACTGCAGGCTGTGGAAGGTCGGTAGTTCAGCAGTCCGAGACCCGAGTGTGCCGCATGACGGAGTGAGCTCCCATCTCTAGTTCCAGCTCCTGCCAACCTAGCAGTTCGAAAGCAAGACATTGCAAGTTGGTACCACTTCGGTGGGAAGGCAACGGCATTCCGTGCACCTCGGTGTTTAGTCAGGCCGGCCACATGACCACGGAAATGTCTTCGGACCGCAACCCTAGAGTCGGACTCGACTGGCTTTCGAGGAAGGGAACCTTTACCTTTACTTTAATTCACAGTGTTGCCAAAAGTCAGAAGTGACTTGATGGCATTTAACACACACACTGGTGGACTTTAGGATCCCAAACACATGCTGAGACGATGCTGCAGTGGTAGTGTGGAACATGAACGTTCTTGAAGCTACCGACAAGGTTGCCCCTCAATGACCACTCCCACCATTGGGGCAAAAATGGTTTATCATGAAGCTGGGAGACTTGAAGAGGGCTGAGAGACATCTAGGATGACACCGGCAGTGAATCTGTACTGATAGATTACCCCGTGGAGACCACTGAAAGACCTATGAAGCGGCCGTGATGGCGACAAAGAAACGTTACTATTCTGCCACTATGGCATCAGCCAGTTCACAACAACTACCCCAGTTGTTCAAGATAGCTCAGCACCTTCTCACACCAAAGTCCGAGCCTTTATTATCCCACGAAGAGTGTGTTAGCTATGCTACTTTTGCTAAGATTTTGGCTGACAAAATATCGGGAATAGGCCTTGATCTGGATATCAGTTGTAACACAGGCACACCAGAAGAAAGGCTGAATACACTGCCTGGTCTGTTTATGGACCATTTTGACCTGGTTTCCAGGATGGGTTCCAACAAGATCCTGGGACTGGTGAAGACCACTACTTGGACTCTGGATCCTTGCTCATCCTGGCTGCTAAAATCATGCGAGGACTGAAAGAAGAGATGTTCTGCCACGCATAGGGTGGAGGATAGTAATGGTTAGAGCAGGGGTGTCGAACTCATTTGTTACATCTGACATAAAGGAGACCTTGTCAGGCCGGGCTATGTGTGTCATAAAATGTAATGCCAGGTAGCGGAGATATAAACTTTATAAAGGACAGAAACACAAAGCGGTTTTTTTACTTAAAATAAAAACATGCTTACAACATTAGCTCTGTAAGCTGCAAACCTACTTTTGATTTATTGACACTCACCACAGAAATCTCATGCTCAGAGTTCTGAGTCTAGGACCCAGGTTGAAACATGAAATGGCCGAGTGATTAAGAGAGTCTGGCGAAGCAAGCGATGATGCAGCAGCAGAACTGGAAGCAGGAGAGGGCCAGTTCCACTATGGGCCTGAAAGAAGCCCTCCGGGGGAAGGGGGTCTGATCTGGCCCCCAGGCCGCATGTTTGACACCCCTAGGCTAGAGAGTCCAGCTGGTCTCCCTCTTTCCCCTTTCCCTTCCCCCTCTTGCCCACCTGTGATAGATTGTTGGGTGTCAGCCAACATCGCGGTTGATGATTTAGGTTTTTAAACTGTAATATTGGATTTTAAAACTGTAATACTGATTTTACTGTATATTTAATTGTTGGAAGCCACCCCGAGCCCTGCTTGCTAGGGAAAGGAGTGGGATATAAGTAAAATTAATAATAATAGTAACAACAACAACAACAACAAACCCTTAGTATCTCTCCCTTATTATAATTGAATAGCAACGTTCTATATTGAACGTTCTAAATTTGGCCCCTTTAGTTTGGCCGGAAGAACTGCCACTCAGAAGATGCTGGCTGGGTTGACTGGCTGCTTTGTGCAGTCCCGCCCAGCGTTTCAAGGTCTTTTGCATGTGGAAGCTGATTGGACTTCACTCCATTCCACACCTCAAACTCCCCCCCCCGCAAGGCAGTTGGAATTTTCAGTTGCATAACATACCTCAAGAATGATGTCAGCTGCTTTGGTTCCCACTGCAGGGAAAGACTGCCCTTTCCCTAGGCAGAGGCTGTGGGGGGTTGTAAAACTTAAGACAGACAGGCAGATAAAGGTTGGCTGATGGTTGCCAGGAAAGGACATAGGGTTGCCAACTCCAGGTTGGAAACTTCCAGGATATTTTAGGGATGAAGCCTGCTGAGGGTGGGGTCTGAGGAGGAGGAGGAAGAGGGGGACCTCAGACAGATACAATGCCATACTGCCCACACTCCAGACAAGCTGTTGCCAGTCTCCAGGTGACAGCTGGAGAGCTCTTAAAGCTTTGGTGCTAATTCAAACTGTTGCAATTTATCGACAGAGTAGTGTTTCGGGAAATCTTTAGGAATTGTTTAGTGCATTTACGATGGGGCTCCTGGGGAACTATTGTTGCCAATCTTGCCCCAGCAGCCATCAAACCATTCTCTTCAACCCCCTGCTGTGCAGCTGACTTTCCCATAGGGTTGCCAATCTCCAGGTGGGACCTGGAGATCTCCCACTGTTACAATTGATCTCCAGATGACAGGCCCACCCGCCCAATGCTGCCCTCTACAGAATCCACCCCCCAAATCTCCAGGTATTTCCCTCCTTAGAGCTGGCAACCCAACATTTCCCTCAGTGCCTGTTGGTAGGCAACTAAGCTTGGTCCTGTCACCTACTTTGGCCTTTGGGAGAAAACACAGTGGGACCAGTCCTGATAGGGTTGCCAACTCCAGATGGGAAATTCCTGGAGATTTGAGGGATGGAGCCTGAAGAGGGTGAGGTTTGAGGAGGGGTGGGACCTCAGACAGGTACAATGCCATAGACTCCACCCACCAAACCAATCAGTCCCACATAGGGAACCATTGTTGCCAATCTCCAGGTGAGGGCTGGAGAGCACTCAGAATCACAACTGCTCTGCAGAAGGGAGGGCAGAAGTCAGCTGAAGTCAAAGGGGCAGATAATGGTAGGTTGATGGTTAGCTGGGAAGGAGATGGGGTTGCCAACTCTACCCTCCAAACCAGGCATTTTGTCCTGGGTAACAATTGCTGCCAATCTCCAGGTGAGGGCTACAGATCACTCACAATTACAACTCCTCTTCAGGTAGCAGAGATCAGTTCCTCTGGAGAAAACAGTGGACTCTGTCATTATACCCTGCTGAGGTCACCACAGCAAATTGACACTGTTTGCCCAAAGCCAGAGCACTCCCCCAGAGCCTCTTTCTAGATCTCGTTGTATTGCTTTCACAACGGGCTTTACTGCTAGTCTGTTATAAATCAGTTACTGACTCAGGGCACCTTCCCTTGGCCACTCAAAGAGGCAGTTATCTAGTACTTTAAAAAAAAACCCCGACAGAAAACTGATGTGGCCAGTTATTGCCCAGTCTCTGATTTGCTCTTTCTGGACAAAGTGATTGAGAGAGCGATAACGGGTCATCTCCAGGTCTTCTTGGATAACTCATCTTCTCTAGACTCTTTTCAGTCTGGCTTTAGGCCGGTCTATGGGACAAAACCAATGCTTGCTAGCTTCAGTTGATAGACAAATGCCTCTTTGTTGCTCTTATTTGATTTATCTGCAGCCTTTGATACAGGAGATCAATACCATCTTGGTGAGGTGCTTGCAGGCAGAAGTAGGTATCCAGGGGTGTGTGTTCAACGGGTTCAGATCATTCCTCTCAGACTGGACTCAAAGGGTTGCTATTGGAATCCAGTTATCATCATCAGCATGGGGCCTATCCTGTGAGTTCACTCGCTATGAAAAATTCAATCTCTATGTAAACATGTAAAGTCATTCATAGCTTTGGGTTGTTTGTCATCAATCTGCAGATGATAAAAAGGTAAAGGTTTCCGTTGCTCGAAAGCCAGTCGAACCCGACTCTAGGGGGGCAGTGCTCATCTCCGTTTCCAAGCCGAAGAGCCAGCACTGTCCGAAGACATTTCTGTGGTCATGTCGCTGGCATGATTCAACGCCGAGGCGCACGGAACGCTGTTACCTTCCCTCCGAAGTGGTACCTATTTATCTACTTGCAGTTTCTTGTTTTTGAACTACTAGGTTGGCAGGGGCTAGGACCAAAGATGGGAGTTCACTCCGTCACGCGGCACTAGGGTCTCGAACTGCCGAACTACAGGCCTTCCAGTCTGCAGCTCAGCGTCTTAACCTCTGAGCCACCACGGCTCTATATGTCCTTATCCAAATCTCCTGGTGATTCAGTAGAGGTTCCAAATAACAGGCTGGCTGCTGTTATGAAACAGCCTGCCGAAGGAGGCTTGGAAGGTACCCAGTGTCCTGGCTTTCCACAAACTATGCAAAACTGAATTAGTCAGTCAATCCTAAAGGAAATCAACCCTGACTGTTCCCTGGAAGGCCAGATACTGAAGCTGGAGCTCAATTACTTTGGCCACCAAATGAGAAGTGAGCAGTCACTGGAGAAGACCCTGATACTGGGAAAGATTGAAGGGTAAAGAAGAAGGGGATGGCAAAGGATGAGATGGTTAGACAATGTTATTGATGCAAAAAACATGAAATTAAGCAAACTCTGGAGGATGGCGGAAGATGGGAGGGCCTGGTGTGATGTGGTCCATGGGGTCGCAAAGAGTCGGACTCGACTGTGCGACTGAACAACAACAACAACTCATTTTCCTACAGGGCCCCCAGGTCAGACCCCCAGGCTAAGAGTCACAGGGCAAGAGCCCTTGAGCTCTCACCGAAGACTCACATCTCTGAGGAGGAGGAGCCTTACACAATTGAAACCTCACGCAGCAGAGGGTGGGGCCAGCAGTCAGCCCCAGGCAAAACTCCTAAAAGCTACAATCAGTTACACCCAAACAAAAGAAAACACAGAAACCACGCTTACTCAAACAGGCACCACTCTCCAACAAGCTATACACACCCACACACCCTCAAACACTGGCCTCCCACATAGTAACCTCAGCTAAATCTCCACAGGAGATAAGGAAAGGCAAATAAAACTCACCCTTCCAGCAGCTCTCTATCCTGCTCCTTGTCAGAGCCCAGCTGAATTTGGTCTAAATTTGGATACTGTAGACTGCAACTCCACTAACTTTTTTTTTTGGGGGGGGGAGGTAGCTGTGGATAGTTTGGGTAGAAGAAAAAGAAGAGAAGACATTGGATTTATACCCCACCCTTCACTCAGAGTCTCAGAGTGGCTTACAAACGCCTTTCCCTTCCCCTCCCCACAACAGACACCCTGTGAGGTAGGTGGGGCTGAGAGAGCTCTGACAGAAACGGCCCTTTCAAGGACAGCTCTGACAGAGCTACGGCTTGCCCAAGGTCATCCAGCAGCTGCGAGTGTTCTCTCAGATTAGAGTCCGCGCACTTAACCACTACACCAAAGTAGCCAACATCCAGGTTGGGCCTGGAGATCTCCTGGGATTACAACTGATCTTCAAACTACAGAGGTCAGTTCACCTGGAGAAAATGGCTGCTTGGGAGGGCAACCTCTATGGCATTATGCTCCACTGAGGTCCCTCCCCAAACGCTCACTTCCCCAGGCTTTACTCCCCCCCACCCCAAATTTCCAGGAATTTCCCAACCTGATGTTGGCTACTCTAGTTTTGGGGTAGGACTGTTTCCAGTGAAGAGGGGATGGGAGACTTTGGAGACTGGGGTGAACGTTGCAAGAATAGAAGGCATGGTTTGTGTAGTAGCATGGCTTGACCACCAGAGGGTGCTGCTGCCCCTGCCACAAATCAACCGCTCTGCTTCCTCCCTGATCAGCCCCTAAGGAAAATCGAAAAGCATCTCATGGGACCTTGAAGACTATCAGATCTATGCCACCAAAGCTTTTGTGGACTTGCACCAGTCGTGACTATCTGGATCCTGTTTTGAGATCCCTGCGCTTCTTTAACCCTGGTGTGTGTGTGTGTGTGTTCTGGGCACACCCTGCATTCTGGGACCGAACCAGCCTGTCCAGGGTTCTTATCCGGCCTGCGAGCAACTGTGGGGAAAACAGTCCAAATGTTAGACCGGAAGGGCCTATATTAGGGCATTATACCCCTTCCTGAGTGTTGAAGCTGTTCTTCCTTTAAACTCTCCCGGCTAATGTAGCCACGCCCTATTTTACAATACCAACCTATGAGGTTGTACGGATAACGACCAATCACAAATGTTCCCTCTCATGGAACTAGATGTTGGTGATTGGTCGGCTCTTCCTGGGCTACCAATAGTCATTGAGGGATTGGGATCCTAGCCCAGGACGAAGCTTTACGTGGTGTTTCAATTGCTGCGTTTTCATACAGACATATTGGTCACATTGAATACACCACACTGAGGTCCCTCCCTTCCCCAAACGCAGGCCCTCCTCAGGGTCTTCCCGAGATCTCCAGGGACTGCCCAACCCAGAGCTGACAACCATCAGGGGTGAGGGGGGCTGGTTGGGCCTTGAGGTCTGCTGAGGAGGTGTCTGGGTCATGGTCAGTGGTAAAAGATCTCCGGTACCTGGCATTAGGTTTTATGGCACACGTGGCCCGGGCTGACCCGAGAAAGTGACACTCATGTCAGATCTGGCTCTCCTAACAAATAAGTTCGACCCTTCTGTCATGAACTCCCTTCACGGGAACAGTCGGTTGAACGTAAGGGAGGTATGATGCTGCTCTAACCTCAGAACGTCCAAGAGAAAGACTCCAATGGGGTCTTCTCTATTTATTAGGAAGGAACGCCTGGGTCACTGTTACCTCACAGCTGATACCCAGTCCTTGCTTCTTTCTAATCGTTTCCTCCCTGGCTGAGTGCATCTCTCCTCTTTATTCACAATCAACCCCTTTCCCCGCTTAAAGTAACAGGAGTCTTGTGCTAAGACGCTCAACTTCCCATCTCTCCATTCCAGCGCACTTTCTTCCTCCTCGCTGTCTTGCTGACACGGGACGATCTTGCAGAGGCCTCCGTTGTTCAAGCTCCCATTTCCCTCTCCTTTGAGCTCTTGCTCTTCCTTTCACCCTGGTTCTTGTATCGACTTGCCCTCTGGGCGCCTCTTTCCTTTCTGACTGATGGGGCCCTGTCAGCGGTATCTGACACCTTCGGTTAAGATACACCCTTGGGAGTTTTCCTTCTGCTGCCACTGGGAGCAATGCCTATGACTGACCAGATGCACTGCCTCAAGTCAGTCCAGATTCTACCTTAGGCGTATTCAGAGGTCATTTCGGGGGGGGGGAACGCGGGGGAACGCAATTCCCCCAAGTGAGGTGCGGGGGGCGGGGCACATGATGAAGCCCCACCCCCTGCTTCCGGCCGCCCCGCTTCCAGCCCTCATTCAGCCAGGAGGAGGCAGGAGAAGAGGGAGGGTAAGTTGCTTCCCCCCCGCCTCTCCCCACCCCTGCCTGCCTGGAGCCAGGGAGGGCCTTGGCGGGGCTTCCTCACACTCCCGCCAGCCTTGCAGGTCCACCGCCGGGCCCCTGATGTCAGGGGGTGTGGCATATGCTAATGAGTTATGCTAATGAGTTCCCCTAGCTCTTTTTCTACGAAATGACCCCTGGGCGTATTCCTGTGAGAAACGGGGGGGAGGGGGCAGTTCTCCCACCCACCCCTTTCTTTGAGTCTATATGGCAGAGTAGCTCAAAGCAGCTGCAGGTGGAGAGGCCAATGTAGAAAGTCCCATTTGCCAAAAGTTAGGCTGGAGCAGTTTATTTCCACATGCACTCAATAACACACTTCCAATCCACTTTCAATGCACTTTGCAACTGGATTGTACTGTGTAAAATGGCAAAATCCACTTGCAAACCATCACTGAAGGGGATTGAGCCTACATTATTCAGCATGTGTGAAAGTACCCTCAAGATCAGGAGAAAGCTACAAAAAAAAAAAAGAGAGAGAAAGAGAGAGGTGAAAACCACTGAGCGTGTTCAGAAGAGGGCAACCAGGATGGCGAGAGGGTTGGAATCCAAGTCTTATGAGGAAAGACTGAAAGAGTTGGGTATGTTTAGCCTGGGGAAGAGAAGGCTTAGAGGGGACATGATCGCAGTCTTCAAGTATCTGAAGAGCCGTCATGTAGAAGATGGAGCAAATCTATTCTCTCTTGCTCCAAATTGCAAGACTAGATCTAATGGGTGGAAATTACAAGGGAGTCGTTACCGACTAAATATCAGGAGAAACTTCCTAACGGTAAGAGTGGTTGAGCAGTGGAACAGTCTGCCTCGGGAGGTGGTGGATGCTCCTTCGCTGGACGTTTTCAAGCGGAGGCTGGACGACCACCTTTCTGGTATGTTGTAGGGCTGTCTTTCGGCTGTGCTCCTGCAGAGTGCAGGGGGTTGGACTAGATGACCTGCAAGGTCCCTTCCAACTCTAACATTCCATGATTCTATGAGGCTGATTCTGCATTGGCTTTTCCTTCCATTGTTTTACAAAACCCACCTTGGAACAGAAATTCCCCTCTGCATTGCATGCTGGTTTCACTTCCTTCGATTATCGGGTTTTATGGTAGCTTCCACTCTCCATGCCGCTTTCGAGTTCTTTGATTGTTGGATTTTATTGTACCTCCTGCATAGATCTATGGCCACTTTATGGCCATTCAGGGGTGACTTTGCAGTCAGAACGGCATTGCCCCGGAGTATTTGGATGTGGTTTTCGAGCTGCACTTTTTCCTTCCAGTTGAGAAAGTGTGGAGTGAATGCTTGATGCAGAATCACCATATTAGGCGTTGCTAGGGCCCGTTACTAAGGGAGATGTTATAAAGAGGACTTTAAGGAGTCCTCCCTTTTAAAACTCTTATTTAACAGAGGAGGACTATTATTAATTATAAGGTTGTACAATATCTTTTGAGATTCTATGGAGATGATATTTGATATTTTTGATATCCCTTATATTGTGAATTGCGATTAAGATGATTAATTATATATGAAGAAATTATTGTAAACATATTTTTCAAAAAATATAAAATTATTTATGATATGTTATAATCATCCGTGCACGGTATTTGTTGTATGGTGATCTTGAAAAGTACAGAATGCTCAAGACACGCTGCCAATGTTTTCTAATAATCTCTCTGCTAGGAAATGACACGGGAAATGATTTTTTTGCCCTCTGTAACTATATAAACCTGACTCCACCTTCATTTGGTGTGCAGCCCTGTTCAACAGTGCCGCTCGGTGCTTGGCTGTACCTGGCGCCAAATAAACAACTGTTGACTCTCCTTGCTGATTCTCTGGTGGTCTGTCTCTCAGAATTCCCACTACAATCCTATGAATTTAATGTATCAGCACTTTATGAGATTCTTGTTTTATTGTTATTGCATTTTAAATTGTTTTTATGTGAATGAATGGTCATTTATAGACCAATTGTGTAAACTGCCCTGATCCCGCTTGCAGGGAGGGCGGGGTATAAAATAAATAAATAAATAAATAACACTGTGACCTTCAGTTTTTGTATTAACCACTAGGTGGTGGCCGGAGATCTCCCGCTCTTACAGTTGATCTCCAGTCTTTATTATTTTTTATTCATTCATTCAATTTATATTCTGCCCTCCCTGCAAGCGGGCTCAGGGCAGGTCACAAGCAAAGTCTAATGCATCGTAAATATCAAATGCAAATCAAATAATTCACATAATGATTAAAACCGATTAAAACATAAATTAAAAAAAAAACAGGTCGCACTAGGCGTATTCATAAAATCCAAGCTGGTGCCATTTCCTTCTGCTTGCTCTGGGCCTCATAAAGATGGTACACTTCATCGGGGAGGGGGGGGGAAAGCAAGATGACCAAGATCAGTTCCCCTGGAGAAAATGGCTGCTTTGGAGGGCGGACACTATGGCATTATACCCCGCCAAGGTTCGTCTCCTCCCCCAAACCCCAACCCTCCCCAGGCTCAACCCACAAACTCTCCAGGCATTTCCCAATTCATAGCTTGCATCCCTGGCAATGTTCCCTCTAAGCTGTGGGGTCTTGTGTGCAAAACGCCTACTTTGTGAGCAACTGGCATTAAAGCTGTGAGCCAGCGATTTGGCTACTGCATAAATTAGTTTGCTCTGGAGCTGTCTTTCCTGAGCTAAGACAAAAATCTGTGAGCTGGAGGCTAAAAAACTGTGAGCTAGCTCACACTAACTCAGAGGGAACACAGATCCCTGGGTAGTTGTAAGTTTCTGTTGTGGCATGCAAAGGGGGAGTGGAGCAAATGGGAAAGATGCAGTCGCCCCATGGGGCTCTCCTCTTCAGCATGCTCACGTGGGGTGTGTATATGGACTTACCAGTTGTTCATCTTCATGGCTTCTGTGCAGGCACGTATGGGGACTGCACTTCCGCAGGCCGGCCACAGAGAGGATCTAGGAAGCTATATCGAGAAGAGTCTAGAGTCCCAGGAGTGCTTCCCCTCCCTTCAACGTCCCTTGTCAGTTTCACGCCCAATTGGTCACTGTCAGCAAGCTGCCAAAGGTTCATTCTTGTCTATATGGTCCCCTTTGCATCTTCTCCCCCCCCCCCGTAGATGCGCTTAGCTTGTCATGCGCACATCTCCCCAGTAACTCTGCATTCCTTTCAGTATACGGCAGCCATGCTTTGATGTAACACTATCTCGCCAAGGCCACAGGTGGAAGAGCAAGAGAGCTTTGCTTTGCCTTTAATTAGTAGATGCTGTGAGAATTGTATGCTTATTTATAATAAGGTAACCGTTGCTTTCCCAAGGTTTAGGCGTGCAAGAAACCCTTTGGCCGCGCGCGGGAACCATGTTTATTGGCTGTAATGATTATGAACTTGCTTTAACCTTTCAAGCTCCCCGAGCTTTCGTTATTCTGAACAGTGACTCTGTTCAAGTGCTTCATGGCTTCAATAAAGTAAAACCTTCCTGCAAGCGTGTACTCTGTTGGTTGCTGTGGGGACCTGACAGTCACGTGACTTGGGGAGTACTCCTCCCTGTCCTCTCTTCTTGCCGCCACGAGGAGAGGACCACTTTTAGCAAGCTGAAGGTAGGGCATCCCTGACTGACTGACTGACTGACTGACTAGATTTCAGACAGACTAAAAATCAGCTTAACATTTTGGTGAGGCGGCACTCTTCAATAACTGTGAAGACCGTGGTGCTCAAATGGCACAAAATAAGGCCTGTTTATTGTGCCTTGGAGAAGGTTGTAATACGGCCTCATGCTCAGACGGCCGCCACCTAAGCCCCAAAGCCAGGGAAAGAAGGGTGGCCAGGTTAAAGACAGCTTTGTGGGGAAAGGCTTTGGGAACCACACAACCCGCTTCAGAAAAGGGTGTGGGTGCTGAGGCAGCTACGAGGGCCCCTTCAGTGAGTTCAGTACTAGCCCCTGTAAAGAAAAATAGACCTCTAATCTATTTTCTTGTTCTTTCATTAGACACAGAACTAAACTTTGGTTCAGGCTGCATATCAAAACTTAGGCCGGGAACATGGGGAACAGATCAAAGGGAGACATCTGGGGGTTTTGTCACGAGAAAGCTGTCAAGTCTGACTTGGTGCTTTGAATAACAGTACCAAGGAGTAACCATTTGGTCATCTGTAGCTAGGCTTACCAAGTCCCCCGGGGGGGGGCAGGGAACCCCCCGCCCCAGAGGCCCGTTCCTCGCCGCCGGCAGATCGGGCCCCGGGGGGAACTCCACCCGGACGTGAACGTCACCTGAAAGTGATGCGACCATGCAGGGCTCGCTGGGGGCGGGGCCACGGTCATCCGAGGGAAAACTCTATGGTTTTCCCTCGGATGGTCGTGGCCCTGCCCCCAGCATGCCCCGCGTGGTCGCGTCACTTCTTGGTGACGTGGATGCGGTGTGCGCGCGCTCCGGGATCATCCCGGGAGTCCCCCACTCCGAGCCAAGGTAGGACTTGGCAACCCTATCTGTAGCTAACACACACCTCACTTCTTTTGAGGCTTGTTTTACACTACGAAGAGAAGCTCCTGTCATAAACTGCTTTGCAGAATCATCTGTTGTCATAGATCCGTGTCAAGATAACTTCCGTTAATCTGAGTTTTGGATTGGCTGGAGGGGCCCTCAGCCTGTCCAGATCTTAGACTTTAAAGCAGCTATCATTTTCTGTTGCTCTGTGTCAGTTGGAGCAGCCGGCTTCAACTCTCCAGAGGTACGGGTTAATCCTACAACGGGTTAAGCCACGCCTGGCTTACAAAAAAGACTTGAAATGACTGTCTAGGTTCACTCAAGAACTATAACTTGGTAACCACGCCTTAGGATTTAACTGTATAGCTAGAACCCTAAAATGTAGCTTTTCTTGTTTTCTGCTCATAGCTCTGTTCTTTGAAAATATTCGGCACTCTTTAATAAAAATATGCTTTTACTATATCTGGTTGTTCTGAACTTCAGAAGCTGCAATCTAAATTCAGGATCTTAGAGCAAAGTGTCCACCGACTGGCAATTGGTTCATAGAAACTCATTCTGCAAGTGTCCTGCCTTGCAGGATTGACATTCTGGTTTAATCCCAGGAGTTTGCCCGCTGGCTTCTGATCGCTCTCATGGGCTGGTGGTGGCAGGCTACACACACACACACGGTTGGTGAGGACTCACACTCCACGTTGGTTGTGTAATTTTGAGCTCAGCCCTTCATACCAATGACCCCCCTGGATCAGGAATTCTTGACAGACCCATTGACTCAGCTGCATGAAACAGTGACCCTAATGTGGTTCTCCTCCGAACCACCTACCAAAAAAGCAAAGAAAAAGTCAAAAATACTCACTGCGAGACGCCAGCATGTTCTCCGCTGCAGAGCTGCAGTGCGCCAACTTGGTCCTGACAGTCACAGATCTCACCAATCAAATTCTCCTCAAGGTTGACGAGCTTCTCCCACCTGTCATCTGCACTGGGAAAAATCTTGAAACCATGCGATGGTATCGGAAGGGTCGACATCACAATTGAGTCAGCTGGGCTGGGGAAGGAGGTGGGACAGAGCTGCTAGCTTTTGTTTTTCCTAAACCGCTGGGGTGCATAAATTGAGGTCGCTGTGTGAGAAAACAGTGTGTGAGGGGGAGTAAGTGCTTGCAGTCTGCTGGAGAGGTTTTTTTTTTAGTATCTAGCAGTGTCTGGTGTCCAAAGTCAAGCATGCATTCTTCCCAGAGACCAGAGGCCCCGCATAAACACAGTTACAAGCTAGCGCGACTTCCAGCAAAACAACTACACACACACACACACACACACACACACACACACACACACTATTTATTTATTTATGCACATTATGCTCCCAGACTCCCCCTCCCAAACAGAAGAAAACAGGATAAGAGACTTACAGAACCAAAAAGTACTAAAGAATCATGGCAAACGAGGGCCAAGTTTGACACCGCCCTCTACTGTTGCTGTGGCTGTTGGGAGGTGGGGGCTTTGAGCCTTTGAATTGCAAGGACACCTTTGGCGCAAGCCAAAGAGTGAGAGCTAAAGGACTCTTGCCCTGGGGATCGGGCCAGGGGATCCCATAAGTAGTTAAGAAGTTTTTACACTGTTGTGCTTGTTACCCCTTTTGGCTCAGGTAGCCTTTTGGTCAGTTCTCTAAGTTTTAGGTTATATCAGGACACCGAGGTATTTCTGGGTGAAAGAATCCACTTGGGAAATGATGATGAATGCTCATCATTGGAGCTGCGGTGGCTCAAGTGGTTAAGACGCTGAACTGCAAGCTGTGGAAGGTCGGTAGTTCAGCAGTTCAAGACCCGGGTGCCGCAAGACAGGATGAGCTCCTGTCTCTAGTTCCAGCTCCTGCCAACCTAGCAGTTCGAAAGCAAGAAATTGCAAGTAGATAAATCGGTACCACTTCAGTGGGAAGGTAACAGCGTTCCGTGCGCCTTGGTGTTTAGTCATGCCGGCCACATGACCACGGAAACGTCTTCGGACAGCGCTGGCTCTTCCGCTTTGAAACGGAGATGAGCACCGCAACCCTAGAGTCGGATTCGACTGGCTTTCGAGCAAGGGAACCTTTACCTTTACCTTTACAGGACACTGAGGTATTTCTGGGTGAAAGAATCCACTTGGGAAATGATGATGAATGCTCATGGACCATTCCCAGCCACCTGCGGGGTGTGCACCATGCTTGTCTTCCTCCCTTGTCAGAAGTGCAAGCTAAGAAGGTCTGGGGCCTGGAGGAATGGATCACCACTCTCCATGAATCAAGGAAGGGGAGGAGCTCACTAACAGAAGCCTTGGTGTCCTGTATGGGGAAGGAGAGACCAGTCAAAGGCAGTGTTCCCTCTGAGCTGAGTGAGTGTGAGCTAGCTCACAGTTCTTTAGCCTCCGGCTCACACATTTTCGTCTTCGCTCAGGAAGGAGGGCTCCGGAGCAAACTGATTTATGCAGTAGCCAAATGGCTCGCTCACAACTTGAATGCCAGGAGCTCACAAAGTAGCATTTTTGCTCACAAGACTCCACAGCTTAGAGGGAACATTGGTCAAAGGGACAACAGTGTGGTTGACTGCCCCAACAAGACTCCTCAGAATGCTACAGCCTGACCCCAAAGGCGTCGAGTGAGATGGCACTCAGTGCCATTAGAATTAAGGGATCGATTCCAGGCCCTTGTGGTAGAGGCAGAGAGGGAAACACTGCCAGTGAAAGTATCACAAACACAAGGAAGACAGAGGGAGGAGGACAGGGAGATACAAAGAAATGGCACCGGAAAGAAAGGTGTTAAATAGTGGGTTCTTGACGCATTTCAGTGAAAGTTTGGTATAGAGAGCCAGTTTGGTGTAGGTTGCTGTAGTGGTCAAGTGTGCGGACTCTAACCTGGGAGAACCGGGTTTGATTCCCCACTCCTCCACTTACACCTGGCTGGATGACCTTGGGCAAGCCCTAGCTCTGATAAGAGCTGTCCTCGAGAAAGAGCAGTTTCTCTCAGAGCTCTCTCAGCCCCACCTGCCTCACAGGCAGTGTTCCCTCTAAGCTGAGTTAGTGTGAGCTAGCTCACAGTTTTTTTAGCCTCTGGCTCACACATTTTTGTCTCAGCTCAGGGAGGATGGCTCCAGAGCAAACTAATTTATGCAGTAGCCAAATCCCTTGCTCACAACTTTAAAGCCAATAGCTCACAAAGTAGAAGTTTTTCTCACAAGACTCCACGGCTTAGAGGGAACATTGCTCTCAGGGTGTCTGTTGTGGGGAGGGGAAGGGAAAGGAGTTTGTAAGCCACTCTGAGACACCTTCGGGTAGTGAAGGGCGGGGTATACATCCAATCTCTTCTTCTCTTCTTCTTCTTCTTTTACTTTATTAAGTGATTTCCGGCATACTAAAAAAGACGTAAGACTCAGGCTTCTGCTTGGTTTTAAAGCATGCAAACACCGCACCCCAAACACACCCACTCCCAAGTACAGGGTATTTACATTACACTACTTATCTATTGGCCAGTTCCAGGATCCTGGTCAGCTATTGTTCTTGGGGGGCAAGCTCACCCAGTTCAAGGTCCACATTCAGGGATGGCTCGGCCTCGATACATAACAAAAAGGAAGGTGTTGGTTATAGGTGACTCCCTGCTGAGGAGAATGGAACATTAGCCTTCCAGGCCTGACCCCCTGGCCCGAGAGGTGTGTTCCTTGCCAGGGGTGAGGACATACCTCTAAAGAAGAGTATCTGCGGGTAGCTAGGCACTGTAGGTCAGCCATCAGAGAGGCCAAACCTCACAGTGAGCTAAAGCTGGCCAGGGAGGCTCACTACAAGAAAATCTTCAGATATGTGAAGAGCAAACACAAGATAAAAGAGGCGATGGGCTCACTGTTGGGTGAAAATGGAGAAAATGCTGCCACCAGGAATTTAATTCCAGGCTCATTTATTAACCTTCCCCACATTATTGTGCCCAAGCTGTAAGGCTCCTTCATTGGACTATGTGGTCCTGAGGATGAGACTCTTATATGTTAAACATCATATGATTCTGAGTTAACAGTAAACAAGATAAAACGTTATTTGCACAAGAAGCATATTGGTTACGAGATGTTTTGTTACTTGTCTCTTCAGTGAATATACCTTCCCTAGTCTTTATTATGTTAAATCTATTAACTATCAGTTAAATCTTTCCCTTTTAGAATTAGCTGTGGAAGGAACTGGAACTGTTGTCCTGAACATTTTGAATACATGTGGTGAAATTGAGGAAGTTATACTCAAAGATTGCATTTTTGTTCCTGAGGCCACTATCTGCCTCATATCCACTATAAGGATCATAGCAACTGGTTTTAAAATTAATCTTGATCAGGGCCAAGGCAAAATTTGGCATAAAGATGGTGTTGAGCTAATGATTGAAGAACATGGAAATGTTCATTATCTAAGAGACATTGCTGTTGCTAATGATGATGAAATGGACACTAATGGGCCAGTGTACCATACAAAATCATCTGCATGTGATCACAAGGACTGTTTCTATGCATGGCATGTAAAGTTTGCTCATAGGAATGTGCAAAGTATACAAAAGCTGTTGAAGGACTGTAGTATCATTGCTGTTGATTGTGATCCTATGAAAAATGGTTGTGAAACCTGCTTTAAAGCAAAAGGCACAGCTCCTAGCTACAAGGGCAAATCTCCTGAACAAAATACAAAGTCCAATAAAGGAGTCTGGTGGAGGCAGCAAGTATTTTGTCAGTTTTATGGAAGCAAAATCCAGATATGTCTATACATACCTACTTAAAAGCAAAGATCAAGTGCTTGAAAAGTTTAAATGCTATAGTGCAGCTGTTAAAAACAAGTTTGGAAAAGCACCAGAGGTACTGTTTACAGATAATGGCACAGAGTACTGCGGCGGGGAGTTCCAAAGATTCATGCAACAAGAAGGAATTGAACATAAGACAACAATTTCCTTATTCTCCAAAACAAAATGGAAATGCAGAACGCTTAAACAGAACCATTCAAGAAATGGCGCGTTCTATGTTAATGCAATCTGGACTTTCAGAAAATATTTGGGCTGAAGCAGTCAATACAGCCGTTTACCTTCATAATAGAGTTTCATCAACAACTACAAATGAAAGTCCTTTTGAATTATGGCATAATAGGATGCCTGGACTTAAACACATAAAAGCCTTTAGATCTAAAGTCTATGCCCACGTACCAAAAGAGAGAAGGGGCAAACTTGATGCAAGAGCAGAGCCTGGTATCCTAGTGGGGTACGCTCTTGGAGGAAGAGGCTAAAGAATCCTAGACCCTAAAACTTGCACAATTAAGGAATGCAATGTGGTACATGTTGATGAAAGCAACATCCTACAAACTTCTAAGCCAGCTGAGTCCACAGTGCAACCTACTACTCAGGAATCTACAGAAGTCTCCTTCAATGACTTGTTCGCTTGGCAATCTGCAGAGACCACCTGTGAACAGGCAGGTCCATCTCCACAAGAGAGTTCCAGCTCAGAAGGGGAACCAGGAGACGCTATGCCAAGAGAAGGAGAACCAACCACTGTGAGACAATCAGCAAAGAGTACCAAGGGTGTACCACCACCAAAATATGGAATTTGTGCAAATGTACAACCAGCGAAGGAACCTAATAACTGGAAGGAAGTCAATCAACCACCTGCATCAAAAGACTTCTCACAAAAATTTGGAATTGATTTATCAGAGACTTTTGAACCTGTTGTGAGCTACACATCCTTCAGGACACTCCTAAGCATAGCAGCATCAAGGGGCATGCATATTGAACATTTGGATGTCAAAACTGCTTTTCTCAATGGAGACCTGACTGAAGAGATCTACATGGAACAACCAGAAGGATTTTCAACGGAAGGACAAGA
>NW_015171502.1:2756581-2756759 GCF_001447785.1 Gekko japonicus | reverse complement strand
AAATGGTTGTGAGGATTTTTTATGGTTCAAATAAAGTATAGTAAGTAGGCTTTGGTAAAACTTGATTTGTGGGTAGTACTTTGTGTTTAATAGGATTAGATATATCATTGAATGTCTACAGATATTCTTGAGGGCAGAAGACACTTGGTTGTATCTAAAGCAACAAACAGTACAGGCA
>NW_015171502.1:2756280-2756493 GCF_001447785.1 Gekko japonicus | reverse complement strand
TTGAATGTATAACTGTTCTTATGACCTTTATGTATATTTTTATTGTTATATTTGTTTTATTGTTTTAATCCTACCAATAAAATGTTAATGATAAAAAAAAAGTACTACCTTGGAATACAAATTGAAAGAACTGAGGATGGAAGTTTTCTTTTGAGCCAAAAACAAAAGATCATGGACTTTATTGAATCTGTGGGAATGAAACATTCCAAACCA
>NW_015171502.1:2747101-2756165 GCF_001447785.1 Gekko japonicus | reverse complement strand
AATCTGCAGATCAGGCATAACTTCAGCTGTTGGACTGTTATGCAGAAAGACCAGCTCACCAACTATCCATGACTGGAAAGCTATAAAGAGACTGGCAAGATATCTAAAAGGAACTTTGGACTACAAACTTAAAATCTCAGCCTGTGATGACCCAAGACTGACTGGATTTATGAATGCCAACTGGGGCAAAGACACACCTGATGGCAAATCTACAAGTGGATACTTATTCTACTATGGAGACAGTTTGATTGAATGGACTAGTCAAAAGCAATCTGTCATAGCTATCTCTACCGCAGAAGCTGAATGTGTATCAGTGCAAAGTGCCAGCTATGAACTTTACTGGATTATTCATCTACTGAAAGACTTTGGAATAGATTAACCAAAACCAATAATACTGTTTGAGGACAATCAAGCTTGCATCGATATCTGCAAAGGTGAGAGCACCAAATCCAAGAGTAAGACCATCGCTCTCAAATGTAACTATGTGAAAGACCTGCAAGATCAAGGACTGATTGAACTCCAATACTGTCCTACTGAGGAGATGATTGCAGACATATTCACCAAGCCACTCGAGAAGAAGAAGTTTGAAACTCTACGTGAAAGACTGAACTTGCATGACTTCAGTGTTGTAACTTGAGAAGGGGTGTTGGGTATTACAAGTTAAAACACTTCAGTATTTACAGGGTTAATGATGTTTGTTAAGTCACATGTTTGTTTGTAACCAATCTGTTTAGACAATAGGATGCCCGGGAACTTTGGAGCTAGTTTGCTACTCTGATTGGAAACCAAGGTGTCAAGTATTTAGCAGATTGGTTTCTCCGCCCGGTTCTTTGTTCTGACTAGAGAAGGAGACGCCATTCGGCTCTTCCCGTTTTACCTTTTAGCTGTAAGGATGTAGCCATTTTAGCTCTTTGTTATTTTATATTCTGTGTACCTTTTCCCATGTTAGGTTTATAGTAAACTTTTATATTTTAAAACACACCATGGACTCAGTCTCTTAATACTCTGCTGACTTACTCTAAAAGAATCCCAACACTTACCAACCATTTAAAGAAACAGACACTTATAACTTGAAATACTTACAGTATCCAATTCCATTTTTGGGTTTGGTTTATGCCCCTTCTTTTGTTATTACTAATGTTTAAATGTGTCCAGATGTTGCTTTTGACATTTGGGAGTTTTTGCCCCTCACAGCAGGCTTTTGTTATCCCCCCCAACTAAGTTTTTTTGTGAAACCAGAGGAGGTTTGCAGAGCCATAGACTGAAGCTGCAGGTGGTACTGTTTTGCAGATTTGCCATGAGATAAGAACTCTCAACTGAGAGGCAGCCATTGACCATGTGCTGGCTTAAAGAGTTGGAGAAAGCTGCAAGGAAATGGTAACTCTGTAGAGATCTGTAACTTCCTAAACTAAGGAGCCTGTCTTATTTTAACATCTGATAGGACATGTATAGAGAAAGGGACAGAGGAATTGTGTTTTACCCATTTCTTTTTAATCTGTTGTTCAATCTGGTGCCGTGCCAAAAGTATGCTTGTGAATGTTTTCTTTTTAATAAATACTTTATAACGTTGGATGCTGGTAGTTGTTCTCTGTACCATATAGACCCCCACCGTCTTGGGCATGCTATTTTAAAAGGCACACCAGGGGGAAGGCAGGCATTTCACAAGCAGCTATTTCTCCAGGGGTGCACAAGGCAGTAAACGGTCCCCACGGTGACCAGGTGCTGGGCAGCAAGAGACAAAAGAGGCAAGGCCTCAGAACTTAGAAGAAGGGAATCTGGGAGTCCTGACCCTCCCAGCAGACAATTCATTACAAAGATCAAGTGGTGGCAGCAGCGGGTTACCCAAGGGAGAAAGAAAAGTCTCTCCAGGTGTGGGAAACCCCTGGGGGGCACGGTGGACTAGAGCCTGCAGGCCAGAGCAGACCCATTCCACCACACCCAGAATAAAACTTTGCTGGTCTTAAAGGTGCCACTGGATTCCAGCCTTTCCCTGCTGCTTCCGAACAACACAGATACCCATCCGAATCTTTCAAAACTGTGGTAGTGTGTGCATTATGTACCCCAGTGCTCTTCTCCACCTCTCTTTCAGCAAACGAAATCAAAGCAAGTTGATTCTACGAGGGATGAGCGAACACAAATCACTGGAGAATTGCTCTCCGCCGCCTACGCCCTCTTGGCCAGGTAGTAAATGTTTCTGAACTTGGTTTGAGCTGCCAGCTTCCACCACACAATTAAGCTGGCTGCTTAATCATAGTCTTCTTTTAAAAATAACCTGCCACAGCCAGTTTACAATCACATTCTTGCTTTTGAAGTCAGTGCAGGACAGCCCATTACTGAGAAAACTGTTGCCACTGCTTCTCGGCTTCGTCATGAAACTAGAGAAAGAGGAGCCCTCAGGTGGAGTCGGATCTGGGCTTCTAATGTCCTGGCGCTGCTGGTGGATCTCCTGACGGCACCTGGCATTTCTGGCCATTGTGTGACCAGAGTGTTGGACTGGATGGGCCTTTGGCCTGATCCAACATTGGCGTCTCTTATGTTCTTATGTTATGTTCTTATGTGCCAGGGTGCCTAGCAGCCTCCCCCTCCTCCCTCTGACAGTCTCACCCTTTCGATGGAGGGGGGCTTGTCCACTGGAGTGTGAACCAGGCGCTGCGTAAGTGTTGGGTGTTACAAGTCAAAACACTTCAGTATTTACAGGGTTAATGATGTTTGTTAAGTCACATGTTTGTTTGTAACCAATCTGTTTAGACAATAGGATGCCTGGGAACTTTGGAGCTAGTTTGCTACTCTGATTGGAAACCAAGGTGTCAAGTATTTAGCATATTGGCTTCTCCTCCCGTTCTTTGTTCTGACTGAGAAGGAGACGCCATTCGGCTCTTCCCGTTTTACCTTTTAGCTGTAAGGATGTAGACATATTAGCTCTTTGTTATTTTCATATCCTGTGTACCTTTTCCCCATGTTAGGTTTATAGTAAACTTTTATATTTTAATACACACCACGGACTCGGTCTCTTAATACTCTGCTGACTTACTTAAAAAGAATCCCAACAGTAAGAGACCCCAGCTGCTGACTTTTCTCTGTTTGGCTGAAGAGCTCTCAGCTGGCGCTGGAATCAGTTATGGCGCAAGAGAGCTTACTGTCTCTGGGACGGTGCTTGGAAGCTGGTGGGAAGGAGCCCTCAGCTGCCACTGGATCCGGGCAAGATGGAGCGATGCCCGGCTTGCATCCTGCCAGGAGAGGTTCTCCGGTCAAGCCACCCAAGTGACTGCTTGGGGGCAGCACAACCTGGAGGGTGCCGTCGTACCCTGGGCTTTGACCTGGCGCCAGAAGATGCCATGAGTGCGTCACGCCCGGGGCAACGAAACCCTTCCAACTGGTCCTTCTGCTGACCTCTCTCTGTCGGTCTCATTGATGGAAGCCGGATTGAGGTGGGATTCTCTATTGGAGACGGAGCATGATGGAGACACACCTGGCTGCTGCCATTTGTCCCACTGGCCTCTGGGAGGGAGGCATTCTCAGCTGGAATCGGGTGCCTGGCTGCTGTCATTTCCCTTGGGAGACTGTTAGTGGAAGCTGAAGGGGGATTCTCTAATGAAGGAAGATTCCAGCATGAGAGGGAGATGCCTGGCTGCTGTCATTTCTCTTGGGGGGGGGGGAATAAGTGAAAGCGGGACCGAGTGGGGATTCTCTAATGAAGGAAGATTCCAGCATGAGAGGGAGATGCCTGGCTGCTGTCATTTCCCTTGGGGGGAATAAGCTGTTAGTGAAAGCTGGACTGAGTGGGGATTCTCTCTCTTTTTTAAAAAAATTTTTATTCAGGATATAATCAACCAAATCAAACATTTACTCTAAATTTCTACATTTTTATATCCTACCCTTCTCCCTTTCCCTCCCCCTACATGGCTTCCCACAGTGCTCCAACCTCCTGCTTAGTTCTTAAATTTTCTTCTCCCATCCATTTTCTCATTACAAATTCAATAGGTAACTAATCTCTTCTTTTTTTACACTTATATCTTAATCATTTCATATTCCAAATCCTTAAAAAAGGTAAAGGTGAAGGTTCCCCTTGCTCGAAAGCCAGTCGAATCTGACTCTAGGGTTGCGGTGCTCATCTCCGTTTCAAAGCCGAAGAGCCAGCGCTGTCCGAAGACGTTTCCGTGGTCATGTGGCCGGCATGACTAAACACCAAGGCGCACGGAACGCTGTTACCTTCCCACTGAAGTGGTACCTATTTATCTACTTGCAATGTCTTGCTTTCGAACGGCTAGGTTGGCAGGAGCTGGAACTAGAGACGGGAGCTCACTCCATCATGCGGCACCCGGGTCTTGAACTGCTGAACTACTGACCTTCCACAGCCTGCAGTTCAGCGTCTTAACCACTTGAGCCTTACATTTCAATAATTATTAAAACAAAATAAATTGTCCCTTACATCCCAATACTTTCTCAAATAATCCTTTAGATCTTTCCAGTCCGCAAAAAAAGTCTTCTGCTTCCATGTTATTAAGTTTCCTTGTCATTTTGCCCATTTCCGCCATAAAAAGTAATTTTTTAATCCAATCTCCAATTTCCGGAACTATATCCTGCTTCCAACATTGAGCATTGGTCATTCTGGCAGTTGTAATCATATACCACAACAGTGTTCTTTTTGTCACATTGACCTCTTCCATTTTTAGTCCCAAAAGTAAAATTTCTGGCTCTTTCTTAAAATTGCATTTTACAATTTTCTCCATCTCTACATGAATCTCACCCCAAAACTTTTTAGCTTTTTCACATGTCCACCACATATGATAAAACGAGCCCTCTACCTTTTATTTTGCCCATTTCCGCCATAAAAAGTAATTTTTTAATCCAATCTCCAATTTCCGGAACTATATCCTGCTTCCAACATTGAGCATTGGTCATTCTGGCAGTTGTAATCATATACCACAACAGTGTTCTTTTTGTCACATTGACCTCTTCCATTTTTAGTCCCAAAAGTAAAATTTCTGGCTCTTTCTTAAAATTGCATTTTACAATTTTCTCCATCTCTACATGAATCTCACCCCAAAACTTTTTAGCTTTTTCACATGTCCACCACATATGATAAAACGAGCCCTCTACCTTTTTACACTTCCCCGAGTGGGGATTCTCTAATGAAGGAAGATTGCAGCATGACAGGGAGATGCCTGGTTGCTGCCATTTCCCTTGGGGGGAATAAGCTGTTAGTGAAAGCTGGACCGAGTGGGGATTCTCTAATGAAGGAGGATTGCAGCATGACAGGGAGATGCCTGGTTGCTGCCATTTCCCTTGGGGGGAATAAGCTGTTAGTGAAAGATGGACCGAGTGGGGATTCTCTAATGAAGGAAGATTGCAGCATGACAGGGAGATGCCTGGTTGCTGCCATTTCCCTTGGGGGGAATAAGCTGTTAGTGAAAGATGGACCGAGTGGGGATTCTCTAATGAAGGAAGATTGCAGCATGACAGGGAGATGCCTGGTTGCTGCCATTTCCCTTGGGGGGAATAAGCTGTTAGTGAAAGATGGACCGAGTGGGGATTCTCTAATGAAGGAAGATTGCAGCATGACAGGGAGATGCCTGGTTGCTGCCATTTCCCTTGGGGGGAATAAGCTGTTAGTGAAAGCTGGACCGAGTGGGGATTCTCTAATGAAGGAGGATTGCAGCATGACAGGGAGATGCCTGGTTGCTGCCATTTCCCTTGGGGGGAATAAGCTGTTAGTGAAAGCTGGACCGAGTGGGGATTCTCTAATGAAGGAAGATTGCAGCATGACAGGGAGATGCCTGGTTGCTGCCATTTCCCTTGGGGGGAATAAGCTGTTAGTGAAAGCTGGACCGAGTGGGGATTCTCTAATGAAGGAAGATTGCTGCATGACAGGGAGATGCCTGGTTGCTGCCATTTCCCTTGGGAGGAACGACCTGTCAGTGGAAGTTGGACTGAGAGGGGATTCTCTGTGGGAGCTGGACCTGGGCACAATGGCGAGATGCCCAGCTGCCTCCTGTCCTCCCTGCGATAGCCCCCATCAATGGCAATTGGAAGCCGGAGGTGTTTTCCCCCCAGGTGCACCTGGGTCCAAGCATGATGGAAAGATTTCCAGTTGCGACCATGACCTTCCCTCCGATGGCCCAACCCTTGGGCATCTTTTGGGCCCCAACGAATGTACCGAACAGCCAGGGCCCTCTAGAATGCGGACTGCAGGTTTGCCCTCTTCTTTAGTTTAGGGACACAGATTTGGGCATGTGCGGAGGGTCAGGGTGACCGAGAAAAGGCCCAGCCCCCTTTCAGGATTCCGGTTTTCAGCCTCAGCTTATTAAATGCATCCTCCCCCCCACCCCCCATTGAACACATCCTCTCTCAGTTCTATCCTTCGGCGGGGAGGGCGGAGTAGAAATGAAATCAATTCAATAAATAAACATCCCAAATGCTATGAATGCATCCTCTCCCAATTCCATCCCAAACGAACTCACTTCCCGAGGATCCTCCACACACCACCTCCCAGCTTGCAGCACCTACTTTTCTTGCCAGGCAAGTAGCTTGCTCTTAACCTCCCACTGCTGTGGCATCGCCAAAGGCTGCATCGCTGGCTTGCAGTGCGGCACACCAGGAGATTCTAGCACAAGGTCCTGTTCCACCCAGGGAAGCAGCTGTGGGGCAAACCTTCAGAGCACGGCAGCCTGTCCTTGAGCACCAATGGTTTTGGGAACCACAAAGGTGAGTGTGGCAATCGGGGCAGGATCCGTGAGGCAAGGGATGTACGGACGACGGGTAGAAACCAAGAGCAGGGAGATGTGGTATGCGCACTATCTTGGGAGAACTTTGACTAACCGCTACACCACTTCGGCTTTCTAAATGCTCTGTCTGTCTGTGATGCGCTGCCAAGGTGCTTCCGAGTTATGGTGACCCTATGGATGACTGACCTCCACAACGGTCCTCTCGTTAACAGCCTTGCTCCAGTCCTCTAAACTGGGGGTCGTGACCAGTGTTCCCTCTAAGCTGAGTTAGTGTGAGCTAGCTCACAGTTTTTTAGTCTCCGACTCACACTTTTGTCTTAGCTCAGAAAAAATGGCTCCAGAGCAAACTAATGTATGCAGTAGCCAAATTGCTTGCTCACACCTTTAATACCAGTAGCTCACAAAGTAGATTTTTTGCTCACAAGACTCCACAGCTTAGAGGGAACATTGGTCGTGACTTCCTTGAGTGAATCAATCCGTCTCTTGTCGGATCTGCCTCTTTCCTGCCGCCGCCAACTTTCCCTAGCGTGATTGTCTTTCCCAGTGAGCGTTGTCTTCTCATGATGCGACCGAAGGATGACAGCCTCAGTGTAGTCATTTTAACGTCTAGAGATTTGTGTCTACTGATTTGTCTTTTTTTGGCCGTCCACGGTATCCATAAAACTCTCCTCCCACATCACGTTTCAAATGAAATGCTTTACGGAGCGTACAAATTATACTTTGCTAGACCAGGCCCAAGGTCCAAGAATAAATCCCTGGAAATTTCACAAGCAGGGACACGTTATCTCCTATTTTTTGTCACTGGCCTCTAGGATATACTGCCTGTGAATGTGGAGGTTCCATTTCCAGCTGCTGCATTGTAAAATTTTGTGATCGCTGCTTGTTTACTGCATTAAAAAAAAAAAATTAAATCCCTGGAGGGATATTTTTTTATTTTGCAAAACTACAAACCACAAAGAAATATTAGGGAGGGGACTACATCTATGGAGAAAGGAAAGCAAACCACACTAAACTAAAACCCCAAGAGGAGGAGATCATCTCACTGTTAGTAAAAGTGTTAGTACTGTTAGTGTTAGTATCACAATATACTTGTAGAGTTCTTGCTTATAACAGTTCGCTTCCGATATGTTATTTTGTTAGTTGTTAAAATTTTGTGATCACTGCTTGTTGACTGTGGCTCGTAGTTGTCTGAAGCGCTGTCCTGCTCCACAAACTGATCTAATCCTTCTCCGATTCACCCAAGTCCCCAGCGGTGGCAGCATCCTGTGCCAGGGAATTCCAAGACTGAACTCACATGTTGTTCTGCAGGTTGACGCTGCAAAAAAATATTCCCGCACCTGTATTTAGCAAGTGTAGGGAGCGCAGATGTAAATCTGTGGGTAGCTAGTTCATGGAGTCCTCTAATTAGTGCTGGGCGATTAATTCTTCTGGCACCCCGTCTGTCTCGCATGGCAGACGACATTTCTGGAAGATAAGAGCCCTTCCCACAACTGATCTGGGAGATAAGATGCCGGTGTCAAGATCTGGGACGGGAAGAGAGTGTCCAGAGGAATCCCTGCTTAATCCTTGTTGTGTGTGTGTGTGTGTGTGTGGGGAGCAGGTGGAAAGGAGGAAGTCAAACGGTGCTTCTGGCTTTTCTGTTTATTTGTTTAGATCAGGGGTCCTCAAACTTTTTAAACAAGGGGCCAGTTCACTGTCCCTCAGACCGTTGGAGGGCCGGACTAAGCTGTGGAGTCTTGTGAGCTCCTGGCATTAAAACTGTGAGCGAGGGATCCCTCCGAAAATGTCCCTCCCCACCACCGCAGTGTGAAGCCAGGCCTCCAGGGCCTGGCGTGTGGCCAGGCGGGGAGAAGCGCTGCATGTGGGAAGCAGGCTTGGCGGCAGCTGAGCAAAGGCAAGTGAAGCCCCGCCACGGCTTGATTTCAAAAGGGAAAGCCCCGCAATACAGACACGCTTCCCTCCAGCGAGGGTCTCTCTTTCTGCCGCTCCACTCCAGCAACCTGCTAATTTAGCCCCGGAGTGCCTTATTGCAGGGCTCGAGGTGAAGCGATGTTTGTCTTAGCTCAGGAAGGAGGGCTCCAGAGCAAACTAATCGATGCCGGAGCCAAATTACTGGCTCACAACTTGAATGCCAGTAGAATCTTTGCTCACAAGACTCCACTGCTTAGGAAACATTGCCCGGGAGGGGGTCCCCGCTTTCTCTCACTCTGCAGGCCCCAAGCGGTGGGGGCAGTGGGTGGGTGGCTCACACCGTTCGAGAGCCAAAGGTGGCGATGCACCTCCCTGTGGCCCCACTGCCCTCCTCTCGGGACCGAGCCCCTCTGGCCAGTGCCCTGCGC
>NW_015171502.1:2740598-2747012 GCF_001447785.1 Gekko japonicus | reverse complement strand
CCCGGCCCCTTCCCTTGCGCTGCCGCCGCGACTTCTAGCGGGCAACCCCTTTGGGACTGGCAGGCTGGTGGTGCCCGCACTCCAGCGGGGTCCCAGGCGGAGCGGCGGGCAGCAGCAGCAGCAGCCCTCGAAAGCCCAGCATGGTAATCTGCCGCTGGCTCTCCCCACTGTGCACCTTGCACGCCCGGCAGCCGAAGCAGGCAAGCCCTGGAGTTGGTGGCGCTGCGGCGTCTCCTCCGCGGAGCTGACTGGGCCGCTCCAGCTTCCCCGCCCAGGGCTGCGGCTCTGAGAGGCGCGGCGGCGCTCAGCCCACACGTGGCGCTCCTGTGGGATGGGGGCGTGGAGCGGGGGGAGCAGGCTGAGAGGTGACCCCGGGCCATGTGCCGTGCCGCCGCCCAGGCCCGCTCCCCGCGCCGCAGCCTGGGAACTTCGGGGGGGCCGCCCACTTGGCGGCCTAGCAGCACTGCCTCCAGAACAAAGGCCAGTGTTGCGCCCACCCGGTTAGGGTGGCAGGGGGCGCAGTTTGGTGCCCCTGAGGGCCAGCGCGCCCTAGGTGAGCCGGCCCTGCTGACGGGCCGGATAAATGTTTTCGGCGGGCCGCATGTGGCCCGCGGGCCGTAGTTTGAGGACCCCTGGTTTAGATTTTTAAACCGCCCTCTCCTGTGCAACAGGGCTCAGGGCTACCGAGGCTAAATGCTTTTCTCCTCTGCTGTTTTGGTGGGCAGATTCCAAGGAGTACCTTCCTCAAAATGAGCATGGGCATGTGGGCCTGGGGACAACTGAAAACATTATCCCCCCCCAATGTTGTCAGATCTTGGAAGCTAAGCTAAGTTTGTACTTGCACAGGAGACCACTAAGGAAGATTCTGCAGAGGAAGGCAATGGCAAACCACCTCTGCTTCTCACTAGACTTGAAAGCCTCTTGCTGAGGTCACCATTAGTTCGTTGTGACTTGATGGCACGTACATAGTAACCCAGTCCCGCTCCCGGCCGTGAGCCTATGGAACTCCCGGCCACTGTAAATAGCCAATCACTTGTGCGTGGGTGTGTTTAGGGTGCGGGGTTTGTGCACATATAAACCAGCCTGCGAGCTGGTTACTCTCGTCTTGTTCCTGATCTAATAAAGTATGCTAAGCTGAAATCACTCTCCGTCTGCGTACTTTTCACCCCCGTTTTGTTTGATTGTGTGTTGACTTCCCCTTTGAGGGATCTGGGGGTATAGCCAGTGATGGTTTCCAAGCTTTCCTTTGTTTCTATGCATTTCCTCCTACTGATCCCGATCTGACTTTAGATCAAGATGGGTAGCTGTGTTAGTCTGTCGGTAGCAGTAGAAAAGAGCAAGAGTCCAGTAGAACCTTAAAGACTAAAAAAAATGTGGCAGGGTAGGAGTCAGTGTTTCCTCTAAGCTGAGTGAGTGTGAGCTAGCTCACAGTTTTTTTTAGCCTCCAGCTCACACATTTTCGTCTTAGCTCAGGAAGGAGGGCTCCAGAGCACACTAATTTATGCAGCAGCCAGACCGCTCGCCTGCACCTTTAATGCCAGTAGCTCGCAAAGTGGCATTTTTGCTCACAAGACTCCACAGCTCAGAGGGAGCCTTGGTACGGGTGTTCGTGAGTCACTGCTCGCTTCTCCAGACACTTCACGAGAGCTCCTACCCTGCCACGGATTTTGTTCGTCTTTAAGGTGCCACTGGACTCTTGCTCTTCTCAACTGGTCTGACACTTTTGTCTGTGGCCAAATTTCCTCCAAGACCGCTGGGACAATGCTAGAGAAAGAAAGGTGCTTCCGGGAAATGGGCAGGATTTGGGAGCTCGGCTGGACCTTGCAGAGAGGAGAGCTTGTTAGTAGGGCTATCAACTCTGGTATGGACAATTCCCGGAGAATTTTGGACTAGTGCCTGGGGAGGGTGGGGTTGGGGGAGGGAGGGGATCTCAGCAGGGCACAATGCCTTAGTGTCTACCCTCCAAAACAGCCTTTCTCTCCAGAGCCAGTTTGGTGGTTAAGTGCGCGGACTCTAATCTGGGAGAACCGGGTTTGATTCCCCCACTCCTCCACTTGCACCTGGCTGGATGACCTTGGGCAAGCCGTAGTTCTGATAAGGGCTGTTCTTGAAAAAGAGCAGTTTCTGTCAAGAGCTCTCTCAGCCCCACCTACCTCACAGGGTGTCTGTTGTGGGGAGGGGAAGGGAAAGGAGTTTGTAAGCCGCTCTGAGACTCCTTCGGGTAGTGAAGTGCAGGGTATAAATCCAATCTCTTCTCTTCTTCTTTTACCTCACAGGGTGTCTGTTGTGGGTAGGGGAAGGGAAAGGAGTTTGTAAGCCGCTCTGAGGCCCCGGTCACACGGGGGGGGGGGAACATGGCCAAAGCACGGCTTTTCTGAGCCACAGCAAAATAGACGCATGGCGGCGAGATCAGACAGATCCCCCAAGCAGCTGCACGGTTGCTCCCCGGCACGATCAGATGCTGGGGGGAAGCCACGGGATGGAGAGCGAGGCAGCCAGCTGCGCATGTGCGCACATGCGCAGTTTGGCCGGGAGCCTTGAATGCTGCGGAAGACGGGTGCACCAGTGATCCCATGACCGCCCTTGCTGCGAAGCTTCAGGTAGGTAGTACTCTTTTCTTGGGTTTTTTTTTTTTGATGCATGTTTTCCCCCGGAAAGGACGGATTGGGGACGGGTGCGCTCCATTTCCCAGATGTTGTGGTGTGAGCTCTCTCAGCCCCACCTACCTCACAGGGTGTCTGTTGTGGGGAGGGGAAGGGAAAGGAGTTTGTAAGCCGCTCTGAGACTCCCTTGGGCAGTGAAGGGCGGGGTATAAATCCAATCTTCTCTTCTTCTTCTTTTACCTCACAGGGTGTCTGTTGGGGGGAGGGAAAGGGAAAGGAGTTTGTAAGCCACTCTGAGACTCCTTCGGGTAGCGAAGGGTAGGGTATAAATCCAATCTCTTCTTCTTCTTCTTTTTCTTCTTCAGAAGGGGAACCAATCTCTGTAGTCAGGAGATCAATTGTAATTCTGGACAATCTCCAGGGCCCCGTTGGAGGTGAGCAACCTTACCTGTTAGGGATGGATCAAGCCTTTTCTTGGCAGTGTGTAGCTGGGAGTGACCTGAAAGAATGCAGGCAAGAGGGATAATGACCGTGGTCTCGCAAGTTAAGCATCATCATTAGTGTACTGCCCCCAGTCAGCGTTATCTGTAGTTTAGTAAAACTGCTCTGTATCTTTAAGACTTGTTGCACCTGGGAATTGTAGTCCACAGTTAGGGGTCCCAGAAGCTTCCCTCTGACTGGCTCATTAAGAGCAATTTCCTGAGCTCAGAGGCGCAAAGATAGGAGTTTTATTGTTCTTTTCCGTTTCTTTGTCCATCAACCCTTACTGCAAGGAGAGGGGAAGCCCATCTCTTTTCTCACTGCGGCTATAGAACTGACCTAGATCACAAGATATAACTTTCTACCCAGCCATCAGCTCGATTGTGAGTAAAGGATCTTCTGAATGCGTGTGAAATTAAATAAAGATGATTTAAGTTCTCCTCAGTAGTCGTGCGTTGACTCACACCTAGAGAGCGTGGCTTAGCACAGCTCACACTGGACAGGAACAATTAGCATCGTTCTTTGCATAACAATGGAATGTGTAACAAAACGAAGCTGACCTATATCACCATCCTCATCTGGAATACAAATTAATTTATCCTTCCTCACAGTATGGTTTCGTTTTTTGTACTTCCAACACTCCTAATACCTGCTGATGTTAAGCCTATGGGTTTAGTAACGTTTATATTATTGGTAGGACCATTAGCGTTTTGGCTTTGTAATTTTGATATCTATTTGTAACTATTATTGTATTGCCAAAGTTACCTTCAATAATTGAAAATTTAATTAAAAAATGAATTAATTTATTAGTAGCAGTCTATCCCTATCGTTATGACAGATGGGATATGTACAAAGGAGAGGTGGTATGGTGTAGTGCCAGTTTGGTGTAGTGGTTAAGTGCACGGACTCCAATCTGGGAGAACCGGGTTTGATTCCTCACTCCTCCACTTGCACCTGCTGGATGACCTTGGGCAAGCCGTAGTTCTGATAAGAGCTGTTCTTGAAAAAAGAGCAGTTTCTGTCAAGAGCTCTCTCAGCCCCACCTACCTCACAGGGTGTCTGTTGTGGGGAGGGGAAGGGAAAGGAGTTTGTAAGCCGCTCTGAGACTCCCTTGGGCAGTGAAGGGCGGGGTATAAATCCAATCTCCTTCTCTTCTACTTGGTAAAATTTCACAATAAGAAGTATGGTACATAAGAAGTATGGTACAAAAGGTACAGCTGGTCAAATGCCTGAGTCAGTCTCTGTTGTTTGGTGTTTGGTGCCAGTTTGGTGTAGTGGTTAGGTGCGCGGACTCTAATCTGTGTTGTGGGGGGGGAAGGGAAAGGATATTTTAAGCCGCTCTGAGACTCCCTTGGGCAGTGAAGGGTGGGGTATAAATCCAGTCTCTTCTTCTCTTCTTCTGGTATGTTAACACGGCTTCCATGGAGTGGCGAAGAAGAATGCCCAAACACACAGTGGCACCCCCAAAGAGATCCCTATCCCTGAGAGTTGGGTCCCCAAATGTTTAGGGTGAGGGACTGGTATGCCCCCCTAATGTCTCTTAAAACAGCAACCTGGATCCAGCCACGCAGTTCCCAAGACCTAATGGCTCCTGAGTCTTTGAAACAAGGGAATTATTATTATTGTTGTTGATGTCTTATGCATTTTATTGTAGGATTTTAATCTAAGTTACTTCTTGTATGTTTCCCCCTGTTGTGAGCCACTCTGAGCTCTGCTTGCAGGGAAGGGGAGCCTAAAAATGGAATGAAACAAACTCCAGGTTAGGGTATTCCTGGAGATTCAGGGGGTGGAGCCTGAAGGGGGTGGGGTTTGAGGCATAAAGCTATAGAGTTCAACTTCCAAAGCGGCCATTTCTCCAAGTGAACTGACCCCTGTCACCTGGAGATCAGTCATATATGCGCCCCCCTCGCCCAACTGGCTCGGAGTTTCAGGCTTGGGTATCACCAGTATGTGTTGGAATTTCAAGTTGCTTACACTTCAGTCATTACAGAGTTAAGTGTTGTTTGTTAGGAAACAGGATGTTACGTTACATAATGTATTCAACGGCGGGAAAGTTTGTGGGGGTTGTTTATCCTAATGAAGTGAAATGCTTTGATCTAGCATTAATGTATTCACAAGGTTTATGGCCCTTTGTGTGAACCAGAGAGGAAGCTCTCCTCTAGAAGCCACGACAGTTAGAAAGATGTAGCTGTTAGCATATAGTACTGAAAGTAACTGCAAGTATGTAAACTTTTTACTTTATTTCTTTTATCCAAAGTACCGTGCCCATGTTTTATTTTGTTTTATAGTAAAGATATTTTTCTTTTACTAATGTGGCTCTTGTGTTTGCAATACGACCATCGATCTTGAATCTCAGAATCCCAACAGAATGAGACCGAGCTGTATCTGCTCTTGGACGGTCACCCGGATGCCATCCCAGAGCATCTGGCTGAGGGTTTGGAGGCCGTGGCGGGACGGCTAAGGAAGAGCAGGCTGAGACTAAGTCTGGGGGAGACTGAGGTTCTGTGGCTGGGAAAGGAGGCTTCAGGGTTGGGGTTTAGACTCCCAGCTCTTGACGGGACGCCATTGATGCCAGCACGCTTTGTCAGGAGTCTGGGTGTGACTTTGGGCAGGTCACAAATACTGCCAGATGGGTTTTACCACCTGTGCCAAGCACAGCTGCTGGCCCCTTTCTGTCACGCCCTGACCTATAATACCAAATGGGGGTGATTCAGCTCTTATAGCAATGTAGCTTTAACACCTGTTCAAGCTTTGACTTCAGCCCTTTTGGGAGAACCTTTTTCTAGAATAAGAGATGTTGCTTCTCAAGCTATGTGAGTATGTGATATGAGTGTTATGTTTCTTGTTTGTTTGAATTTGGTTAATAATGGATTACACTAAAATGCTAAATCCTTGTATTTGATAGAAGAGTTAGAAAAATCATGAGTATGCAGCTTTTCGTTGCTTGAGGAACTCCCTACTTCGCATTGACTGTAAGAAAATGTTTTCAATTATCAAAATTAGACGATGTATTATTACCACTGATTTTTTATTGATTGTACTATCTCTTGTAATAATCACATTCAGAAATTAATGTTTTGTATAACAACTTTAGATAAATAATTGTGAATGCTTCTTCATCACAGTTGTATGATTCTTACATTGTACGCCCTGACCTAGCCACAGGAATCCATGCAATGGTTGAGTGATGTCGTGGTCGCCGTTCTGGACGCCATTTTAGGTTGTGCGCGCTTCAATTCCAGGGAAGTTTCGTTTGCCTTATCGCCCGAAAATTGGGCTTTAAGCTGATCTGTTTTCTTTTCGAGGGATCGATTTTTCGATCCGGACACTC
>NW_015171502.1:2734349-2740525 GCF_001447785.1 Gekko japonicus | reverse complement strand
CCCTCAAAAGGCGTCCGCCATTAACTCGATCGATGCCCCCCCCCCCCGAATCCATGCAATGGTCACCTCCAGGCTGGACTACTGTAACTTGGTTTATGCTGGCCTGCCCTTGAGACTGACCTGGAGGCGCCAACTGGTCCAGAATGCAGCGGCGCGAGTCCCAGCAGGAACACCACAGATAGCACACATACAACCTGCGCTGCACCAGCAGCCCCGTAGCTAGCTACTTTTTTTCTCAGGGGGCCAATGTTTTTCTGAGGGGGCCTGCCATCAGGAGAAATAAAGCTGGTTAATAAGATTTTAGAAGGGAGAAAGCTTTGTGTTCCCGAAGTGAAAAAGCCGGCGGGTGGGGGAACGGGATGGCGAGAACAGCTGAAGGTGACAGTCCGTTCATGCCTTAATGGGATCAGGGCTGCCCGCCTCGGGCTGCTTGCTTCTGCAGGCGAAAGGCTCGACGGCACCAAAGGACTGAATGGGGCGGGCGGGCGGATTTCAAATGTCCCCTCCCTTTCCCCCCTCCCCCTCCTCCTCCTTCCATGGCACAATCCTCTCTGCTCCTTTGCAGAAAACCAGCACTACGCCTGCGGGGTTTTTTCTTCTTCAAATATCTATAACTCTCACTCCCCCCCCCCGGATTTTTGCTGATTACAAGGGGGCGGGGAGGAAAGCCTGAAGCCATGATGGACGGCGGGGTTGGGGAGAGAGAAGCACAGCGGGAGTCACCTGAACCTGCTGACACCTTCAGAGCGCCGAGCAGCCTGCAGGGAGGTTGTGAAGCCAACAGGGGGCTGGCAGCGATTGCGGGGTGGGCGGCTGGAGTGCGGGGGAGGGACAGGATATCCTTTCAGATTGCGGGAGGGGGAGGCGGCCCTGGGCAGGAGCACAGAGACTGCGGGTGAGTGGCCAGCTACATTGGCCACTGCCTACGGTACTCGGCCTGGGCTCCTGGATACTGGTGGGGAGCAAGTCCCCTGGAAGTCGGTGGGGCTGAGCTCTCAGTTAAGTAGGCATTGGGCTGTTCAGGCCAGAGGAGCTGATGCTTCGCAGCTGGCCGGGGAGGCTCCCTGGAAGCTTGCCACAGTCTCCGCTGGGAAGTCAGCGCCCCCCCTCCGACCCTCCGCCGACTTTCTCCCTCACCCCACACTAATTAACCCTTTCTGTGCAGCGATCAATCGGGGTGAGGGGGCCGGGGGTAGGGAGGGGGAGTCGAGGACCGGGGGAGGGGCCCATAAAAACCACAGGGGGTTGGGCCCCGTGGGCCCCGCGGTAGCTGTGGGCCTGTGCGCCAGCTACACTGGTTACCAGTGGAGTATCAAGTCAGGTTTAAGGTGTTAGTGTTGACTTTCAAGGCCTTGAACAGTCAGGGACCCATGTACCTTAAGGACCATCTCCTCCAGTATGTCTCCAGAAGAATGCTGAGATCAGCGGATAACAACTTGCTGGTAATCCCCAGCCCTAGGGAGGTCCGGCTGCCCTCAACCAGGGCTAGGGTCGGCGCCGCCCCATCTCGGAAGTGCCAGGCCCCTCCCTCCCCAGTCCCGCGGGCCTTTCCCACACAGCTGAGCCAGCCTGCCGGTGGTGGACGGGGAAGGGATCTCGCCTAGCCTGCCTCGCGCTCGTCGCGTTGGTCTCTTTCAGGCAGGCCGGCCGGCCGCCTCTCCCTCCCTCCGCGAGGCCATGGGGGGGAGCAGAGGATCGGGGGAGGGGCCCCGCAAAACCCGTGGGAGGCCCAGGCCCCCAGGGCCCAACGCAGGCTACGGGCCTGGGTCTTCTCCGTCCTGGCCTCGACCTGGTTGAACTCTCTGCCGAATAACATCAGGGTTCTGCGGGATCTTATGCAATTCCGCAGGGCCTGTGAGGCGGAGATGTTCTGCCAGGCTTTTAGTTCAGGGCAACAATGGGAAGTTGAGACTGGCCCCCTCTCCCTTTTTCTTCTTTGGCCCCCACATACCCTGCCCTACCCTACCGTGTGGGATAGCAGTGTAGCCAGCCTCCTTAATTGCCGTCTTGATTGGTTTTAACTTTCTTTTTTATTGTCAGTTATTTTGATTATATATTACCTGTATTTTTCATCTCCATAGTGCTGTAAATCGCCCAGAGCCTCGTTTCACCAAAGCTTTATCCAAGATGGAACTTTAACAACTTAACAAGATCCAAAATTACTACATAATAAAACATTTCATGTCACTGTGTTCTTTCCAAGCTGCCAAAGAAAAGAACTCTGCTTTATTTTGGAGGATGGTTTCCAGTCAAAGGGGGAATAGTACTCTAACAAGGGAAACCCATATCTCATCTGAAACTTGGATTCTATGCTTTCAGAATATGTATTATGATAATTCTGCCCCTTTTTCTAGGTCTACAGCTTTCAGTGACCTGCCAAGCTGGCCCTCGGTTTCTCCAAAAGAGATCTCATCATTGATAGGCCAGCTTAAAAGAGGCAAGGCCCCTGGTCTGGATGGTATCTCTCCTGAATTTTTGAGGGAAAACATAAATTGGTGGGCCCCCTTTCTAGTGCATCTATTTACTTATATTGATACAACAGGGAAGGTTCCAAAAGAATGGGGGGTGGCTGCGGTCGTTCCTTTCTACAAAAAAGGTAACCGAAAAGATCCTGCTAACTATAGGCCTATCAGTCTATTAAGTGTTATTAGTAAACTATATGCTAAACATCTTTTAGAAAAATTTACACTCTGGATGGAGCAGGATGATATAATGATTCAGGAACAAGCAGGGTTTAGGCAGGGCAGATCGACAATGGACCACTGTCTTCTACTTCGGCATCTTATAGAAAAATATGTTCGTAAGGGCCCTCCGTCTTTTTATGCGGCTTTTATTGATCTTAAAGCGGCCTTCGACTCTATTTCTCGACCTGTACTATGGAGCAAACTTGAAGCTTCCACAATAGATAGGAGACTTCTAGCCCTCATCTGTGCTTTACACGAACAAACCTCACTGAGGGTTAGATGTACTGGGTTGGGCCACCTGACAGATAAAATTTCCACCCTCAAGGGAGTTACGCAGGGGTGTATGTTGGCTCCAGCTCTTTTTAACTTCTATGTTAATGATGTTGTCAGATATCTTAATGATACAGATCTTCATCCACCCAAATTGGCCCAGCGACCTATTCCCATACTTTTATATGCTGACAACGCTGTCATTCTTTCCAGAACCTCAATTGGCCTGAGAAGGGCACTAAAGAGGTTTGCTAGTTATTGCAGTGCACAGAAATTGATTATTAACTATCAGAAGACGAAGGTGATGGCCTTTGGCAGGAGACCTAAGTTAAGAAAGTGGAGTGTAAATGACCAGAATCTTGAACAGGTACTACCTTTCGCTACCTTGGCATGATTATCCAAGCCTCGGGCTCTAAGTTCGCTCACAGTCAGGCAGCAGCATGCACGGGTGATAAATCCGCCCAAGGTATACTCAAGTTTTTTCGTTCTACAGGGGGCTATTTCGTGCCAGCAGCGCTGAAACTTTTTAAGGCTAAAACATTAGCCCAGATGCTCTATGGGACGCTACTTGGAGCGCCATCCTCTTGTTATGCCCCATTAGAGTTGGTTCAATCGAAATTTTTGAGAGCAGTGCTCCAAGTTCCAAGGTGTGTTACCAACGCAATGGTACGGTTAGAGACTGGTATGTTGAAAGGTGAAGCCAAGATCACCTTGCACTCTATCTTTTTCTGGTTAAAGATAAACCTAAATCCATGTGGCCTTGTGCCTTTAATCCTGTCTGATGATTTTCAATCCGAATGGCTAACCTCTACTATTCAGAAAATTACGTTGTTAGGATTTCCTCCCCAGGAGCTTTTGGAAAGGGGTGGTGATCAAGCTAAGCTAGCGGTTAGGCAGAGGATTGAAGACATCGAACGCCAACTGGACTTACAGGCGACCCCTGCTTTTATAGCGCCATATAGTAGCAAAGATATTGTTGCTCAAGCTCCATATTTAACTGTTTTGGAGTCAAATAAACTTAGGAGGGCGTATACTCTGGCCAGATGCTCTGCCTTACCTTCTGCAGTTCTTGAGGGCAAATTCAAGAAAACTCCCCGAAATGAGAGGCTATGTATGTGTGCGTCTGGGGAGATCGAATCTCAGGAACATGTGTTCCTGAGGTGTCCATTATATAACGAAGCTCGCACAAAACGTATTGACCCTCTCTTGGTTGGCTCCTCAGATCATGATAAGATAGAGAAACTGCTTTCTACTTCTGATCATGTAGCGCAACATCAGATAGCTAAATTCTGCTTTTTGGTTGTAAAAGCTCATCAGCGTCCAGGCAGCCATTTGGGTTAGGTCTGGTTGATTTTAATCTTATTGATCTTTTCACTCTCGTTATTTTATCTTTTTAAGACTAAATTTTGTCTAACATTACACCGTACTTTTGGTTTTAGTGATAAAAATGCTTGTAAAATTTTACTTTTATTTAACCTTGTCTTATCTTAATAGAGTTACCATCTGGATACTTTTGACACTGTAATTTATTTATATGATAAATATTTGTAGGTATGGTTTTATATTGCTGGCTATGCGCTGTAATAATAATAAATTCAAAAATTAACTGTGTTCTTCCAAATGGTTATATGCCTGATTAAGTGTCGGTTCTCCCCGTCAGCTGGAACTAAATTTTTTGAGCTCCTATATGAACAGAACGTCTTCAAATACAGAGGGTTCTACTCATAAGAACATAAGAGAAGCCAATGTTGGATCAGGGCCAATGGCCCATCCAGTCCAACACTCTGTCACACAGTGGCCAAAAATAAGAGGTGCCATCAGGAGGTCCAGCAGTGGGGCCAGGACACTAGAAGCCCCCCCACTGTTGCCCCCCCCCAAGCTTTCGACAAAGGAGACCTCCTGGGAGGGAGCCCATCCTGGTTCACGGAGGGTTTTCAACCTCCAGGTCAGGTCTGGGGTTTTCCCGGAATTTCAACAAGATCCCTAGAATTCAGAGATCAGTCCCCCTGGAAAAAATGGCAGCATAGGAGAGGGGGGGGGACTGTATGGCATCACATCCCTGCTGAGCTGCCTCCCCTCCCCAAAGTCCACCTTTGAATCTCGAGGAATTTCCCAAACCAGAGTTGGCAGCCCAAGTCTCTCCTGGTATTAGTTTTTAAGCCCTCAAGCTGTTGCCATAACTTATGAAATGCTGATGGGATGTACAGCGCTCAGCACAAGGTGAGAAAATATATTTGTCCTCTGACTTCCCCTAAGCACTTCTTGAGACCACATCTGAGCTTCTTTAATATAGGCCACATTAAAACTGATGCTTCTGACTGCATTGTGAACATTATGTACCCATAAATATGCTAGTAATCTGTTCAAAGTACAGCAGATAAGATCCATTCTCTTGGCAATAAGAACATAAGAGAAGCCAGTCCAACATTCTGTCATACAGTGGCAAAAAATACTAGGGGCCATCAGGAGGTCCATCAGTGGGGTCAGGACACTAGAAGCCCCCCCCCCCTCCCAAGCACCAAGAATACAGAGCATCACTTGGCCCAGACCAAGAGTTCCTATCTGTACCTTGTATCTAATAGCCACTGATGGACCTCTGCTCCATATGTTTATCCAATTCCCTCTTGAAGCCGTCCATGCTTGTAGCCGCCACCACTTCCTGTGGCAGTGAATTCCATGTGTTAATCACCCTTTGGGTGAAGAAGGACTTCCTTTTATCCGTTCTAACCTGTTATTGTTGTTGTTCAGTCGCACAGTCGAGTCCGACTCTTCGCAACCCCATGGACCAGCTCCCGCCAGGCCCTCCTGTCTTCCGCTGTTCTCTGAAGTTGGCTCAATTTCATGTTCGTTGCGTCGCTGACACTGTCCAACCATCTCATCCTTTGCCGTCCCCATCTTCTTTGACCTTCGATCTTTCCCAGCATCAGGGTCTTCTCCAGTGAGTGCTCCCTTCTCATTTGGTGGCCAAAGTATTTGAGCTTCAGTTTCATTATCTGGCCTTCCAGGGAACAGTCAGGGTTGATTTCTTTTAGGATTGACTGATTTGATCTTCTGGCAGTCCAAGGGACTCTCAAGAGTCTTCTCCAGCACAGATCCTCAGAGACATTTTATCAACTGCACTTGCACCATTGGTTGGCACTGAAGCGGACAAAATAAAAGAAGAGATGGATTTGGCCTATCGGGCCTATTCCAACTTTACAAGGAAAAATAAATTGCCAGCAG
>NW_015171502.1:2718196-2730437 GCF_001447785.1 Gekko japonicus | reverse complement strand
GCAGAGGCTGCAGAGAAGGGTGGAGGGGAGTAGCGTGAGAGGACAGGGAGTTCACCCTCCATCCCTGGTATGCGGCTTGGACCTCATCAGGAGGCTCACAGCTTCAGTCCCTCTGATGGTTGCTGTGTCATAGTGCATACCACCTTCCTACCACAAGCCTACTGGACAAAGGCCTTGCCCGCTTTCCTGGTACATCGGTGGATGCCACATTTGAGAGCAGTGCTCAGAAGGAGCCGCGGCTTGCATGTCAAAGAGCCACAAGTGGCTCCTAAGCCACTGAGCATCGCTGCTATAAATGCTTACTATTACCACTGTTTTCTTCATTTTCCAGTCCTCCTCTCCCGCACAACAGAGCCGATTTGTTTGACCTGAGTAAAGACCAGATCGTTAACCTGGCCTACATTTCTTCCGTGCCTCACAATGGCATCGAACAAGTGCGGATCCACTGGCTGCTGGAACTTATTCGAGTTGGGTAAGTCAGAGTTCTATATTCAATCGTTTGTGGCTCGTTTTATCTGAAGGCGCCTGGCACAGGCTCCGTGGCGTAATCTAATCGAGTCTTACCTTGCTAGCTGTTTGGAGGGGAAAGAGGCCTCGTGGGAAGGGCCCATGAACCGTACTCTGATTATAGAGATGTGAAGGGCCGGAAAGCTTCCCCTGAAGCTTTTTTGTTTTTTTCCGAAAAATTGGAAAAATTGAAAAAAGAAAAGAAAAGAAAAGAAATTGATTATGGAATGTTTTATTTTAACATGATAAATAAAATATTTTAAGACAAGGTGTTCAAATATTTTCCAAATCATTTCTAATATATATATATATATATGGTATCAGATTGATCTAATTTCTGTGCACTGAGGACAAGCAAGTCCTAGGTTACAAACTGAACTCTCCAATGCAAGAACAAGATGCATTTCTTCCTTTAGGAGGTGCTATTGTCAGAAGAAAATAAAAAGGTTTCAGGTTTCAGTTTTGTTTTTGCATGTGGGTGGGTATTCCGTTTGTAATAATTGTTTGGATACACTATATTTTTAATATGCTAGTTGTGATCATTTCATACCAAGTAAAAATGTCCACAGTCATTTTTTATGTTCCTAAAGTAACAGAATGACTTTCAATCTAGAAAAGACAAAAGAAATGCTAATGTAGCATTTTTTTCAATTTTTCCGAAAATTTCCGTTTCCCCCCGAAAAAAACTGGAAAAAAACGCTTCAAAATTTCCGGAAATTTTACATCTCTAACTAGGAGTCCAAAACAGATCTGGAAATGTCCCTTCCCCCCTTGCCTTTTATTGCACCTTTTACTGCGCATTTTAGATATGCATGAAGCAGCAAAGATGGGAAATAACTCCCCTCAGCACTGTTTTGGCGCATGGGAAAAGGACTTGGGGGGGGAGGCAAGAGACACTCTCCCCCCAACAGCATTCCAAGCTAGTCTGAGCTCTCTTTATTTTTTCAAAGCTGTTCACTGTAGCTGCTATGTAGCTGTGGGGAACCCAGACCCAGCTATTTAAAAACCTAAATGTGTAGTTTGGCCCCGTGTCTGATTGATTCAGAACAGAAGGAACTGGTCTCTTTATTTCTTCAAGGGAGACCATTCTCACCCTGCAGCATTTAAAAAAAAATTCTTTTCCCCCTCCCATTCACATGATGTACAAATGTTTGTTATCTCAGAAGAGCATGCATGAATGCAGGTTTTTATGCTTTGTTTATTCTAGCCACAATTATGAAGCTGCCCAGGAAGACACGGGACTCTTGGCTGAACTGCCTCTCTTATATAAACCCACTAAAGCAATTAGAGCAAGATGGATTGACTTCACAGCAGAGAATTTTGTTGGCTGCAAGGCTGAGCCACACCAGGTTAAACACTTTTACATCTCACAATTGTAATGGGGAACTAATTCCATTGGGAGTAACCATATTGCAGTAAAGCTTATTTAGAAGAAGAAGAAGAAGAGATTGGATTTATACCCCACCCTTCACTCGGAGTCGCAGAGCGGCTTACAAACTCCTTTCCCTTCCCCCTTCCCACAACAGACACCCTGTGAGGAAGGTGGGGCTGAGAGAGCTCTTTCCAGAACTGTCCTTGAGAGAACAGCTCTGACAGAATTATGGTTTGTCCAGGGTCATCCAGCAGCTGCAGGTGGAGGAGTGGGGAGTCTCAAAGCAGTTTGCAATCACCTTTTCCTTTCTCTCCCCACAACAGGCATCTTGTGAAGCAGGTTTGGAGGGAACTGTGATTGGCCCAAGGTCACCCAGCAGGCTTCATGGGCAGATGTGGGGAAGCAAACCTAGTTGCCCAGATTAGAGTCTGCCATTCTTAACCACCACAACAAAACTTATCCCAGGCAAACAAATTTAGACTCCAGTGGTACCTTTAAGACCAACAAAGTTTAATTCAGAGTATGAGCTTTCATGTGCATGCACACATTGGAATGGTAGATAAGGTTCAAACTTATAGACAGAGGCTGAATAAGGTTGAACCTCACCTTCCATTCCAATGTATTTGAAAAAAGTGTGTGTGCACATGAAAGCTCATACCTTGAATACACCTTTGTTGGTCTCAAAGGTGCCACTGGACTCTCAATTTGTTTTACTGCTTCAGATCAACATGGCCGACCATCTGGATTTATCCCAGGCCAGGCGCCCCTTTTGAGGAGGCCACCCAGGCCAGGATTTAGGAAGCCCTCAAACTATCCATTTACCTCAGCTGCCAGCCTTTAACCTACCAGAAAAGGGGGGAGAATCCGTTAAGAGGATTATTGTCCTACAGAATAAAATAGGAGGATCTAAAGCATTGCGTCCTTTTTGTGTGTGTGTGTTTTTAATAAAAGTATGTATGATAACTGATAGAAGATAAAGAGGAGAGAAGAAGAGATAGACAGACAGACAGAGGTAGGTAGGTTTGCCAGGTCTGGGTTGGAAAATACCTGGAGACTTTGGGGGTGGATCCAGGAGAAGGCAGGGTTTGGGGAGGGGAGGGGCCTCAGCCGGGTACAATGCCACAGAGCCCACCCTCCAAAGCAGCCATTTTCTCCAGGGGAGCTTGTAATGTATTCTTAGCTGCCATGAGTACATTAGGATGTATGGGAAACCTCCCATAGGGAAGCAATGTTAAGCTTCGTCTTGGACAGAGGATTCTAGTCCAAGACTCACGACCCAATCACATTCAAGCAAGCTGCAAGCGGGAACATTTGTGATTGGTCCTTATGCGCTCAACCTGATAGGTTGTTATGTGTATAGTGGGAGTGGCTATGTTAGCCGGGAATGTTTAAATACCGGGCAGTTTCAATGGGCAAACGGTTCGGGCTATCAGATGTTGTACCGTGTCGAAGAAGTGAAGAAAGAGCTGAATAAACTTGAGTCTTTTACTGAAATCACTCTCCGACTCATTGTTAAGCGCCGGACTTAACAGATCTGATCTAGGTCAAATCTGAATGGCCTAGTGGTTTTCCCAACTTTCTTCAGTTTAAGTCTGAATTTTGCAATGAGTAGCTCATGATCTGAACCATAGTCAGCTCCAGGTCTTGTTTTTACTGACTGGATAGAGCTTCTCCATCTTTGACTGCAAATTATATAGTCCTTTTGTCCTTTTGGCTTTGGCCCAGCCGCTTCACTCTTTCTGGGGTTACTTGTACTTGCCCTCTGCTCTTCTACAGTAGCATATTGGACACCTTCCGACCTGAGGGGCTCATCTTCCTGCGTCATATCTTTTAGCCTTTTGTTACTGTCCATGAGGTTTTCTTGGCAAAGATACTGGAGTGGGTTGCCATTTCCTTCTCCAGTGGATCACACTTGGTCTGAGTTCTCTGCTGTGGCCTTTCCGTCTTGGATGGCCTTTTTAAAAATTTTTTTTTATTAAATATAAAAAACAGTTAAAAATAGGAAAGCAAGTCCTGGTGTTTATGCAGGGCAAACAGGGAGGTGTCGATTTTATGTGCTGCTGAGGCTTCTAAGAGTTAACATTTGAATATTGGTGGAACGGGAGCGACCCTTCACGGCATAGCCCACAGCTTCATTGAACTGCTCAAGCCCCCTCGCCACGACAAGGCAGTGATCCATGAAGGGCAGTGATCCATGATTGCCTACTGTGACCATCTGCTCCATAGCACAGTCATTGAGAGTGTCTAGAAATTCAATCTCTTTTTCTCAGCTTGGACACATACTGACCCAATCAATGTGTGGGTAGTTCAAATCACCTATTACGACACAGTTATTTCATCTAGCCGCTATCTTTAATTCATTCATCATTTTATAACCCTCCTCTATCTTTTGATCTGGTGGGCGATAACCAACTCCCAGTGTTAAGCTTCATTTTAGGCCCGCTATTTCAACCCATAGCATTTCCAGAAGCGAATCCAATTCTCTTACCCTCTCACTCTTACTGGACTGTATACCCTCTCTGACATACAGAGCCACCCCACATCCAACCCTCCCCCCCATTCTTCCGATACAATTTATAACCAGGAATCACCATATCCCACTGATTTTCCTCATCCCACCAAGTTTCTGAAATACCCACAATGTTTATTCCCCCACACACACACACACTAAACATTCCAACTCCCCGATTTTACCTCAGAAACTTCTAGCATTTCTACATAAACACCTATAATTTCCCATGCATGTTAAGCCAGCTACCTCCCTCTTGCTGCCTCGAGACCTTGATTTGTCACAGTCTCAGTGGACAATTCTAAAAATCCATTTCCTTGTAGAGAAGTCACAGCTACACCTTCATCTCTTTGAGATGAGCCATCCTGAACCAGAGACTTTTCATCTCCTGTCGGCTTTCTCCCAATATTCAGTTTAGAAACTGCTCTGCCACTCACCTAAAGTACCATTGGTGTATGGAGTTGAATTTGGAATAATTTGCAACTGAATCCTTTGTTCTGTATCTCATGAACTTCCCCTATTGTGCAGTTCTTTCATATGGATTTCAAGATTTGAATTGCAATTGTTTTGTATGTTTGCTTTTGCTGATTATGTATATAATTTGTAAGTATTATATTTAGTGCTTTGAGTACTTTTGGAGGCTTATTTATACGGAGGACTTGTTTCCTTTATTTTTGCAACCACCTGGAGGTTGGCAGAGTGTAATGCTGTAGACTCCACTCCCCAAAGCTGCCAGTTTCTCCAGGGGAAAGGATCTCTGTACTCTGGATCTCAGTTGCAATTCTGGGAGACAGGATTTCCAGGCAGTGCCTGGCAACCAGCAGGAACATTGTGGGTGGGCATATGGGGGAAAAAAATGAAGTGACATAGGTAGCTCTAGCAACTGCCAGAAACTCTATGGTAAAACCACAGAGTTTCTGGCGAATTCCTAGAGCTCCTCTATGACACCTCTAATTTTCTACTAGAAGTGACATTGGCTAATTCTGCACTGGCTTTTCCCTCCGTTGTTTTGGCAAAGCCACATTGGAACAGAAATTCCCCTCTGCATTGCATCCTGCCTTCATTTCCTTTAACCATCGGATTTTATGGCACCTTCTGCATAGATTTATGGCCGTTTAATGGCCGTTCAGGAGTGACTTTGTAGTCAGTACGGTGTTGGCCTGGGGTATTTGAATGTGGTTTTGAGCTTCTGTGACTTTTTCCTCCCAGTTGAGAAATGTGGAGCAAATGCTAGATGCAGAATCACCCATAGTGCTGCATGTGATGCTGCAGGGTTTTAATATATTTTTTTCTTCCACCATCACTCCCAGTGGCAGTAGGAGACAGGAGCAGGGGATGGTGCCACCTGGTGGTTGAGAACCCTAGCTCAGAGAGCCAGTTTGGTGTAGTGCTTAAGAGCGGCGGACTCTAATCTGGAGAAGCGGGTTTGATCCCCCACTCCTCCACATGCAGCCAGCTGGGTGACCTTGGGTCAGTCACAGTTCTCAAGAGCACTTTTCAAAAGAGCTCTCTCAGCCCCACCTTCCTCACAGGGTGTCTGTTGTGGGGAGGGGAAGGGAAAGGAGTTTGTAAGCTGCTCTGAGACTCTGAGTGAAGGGCGGGGCATAAATCCAATCTTGTTTCTTCTTCTCCTTCTCCTCCTCCTGCTCTTGCTGGGAGGTGGGGAAAGAAATGGGGAAAGTAAAAAGGGGGTCCCACAGGACTGGGGTCTATTCCTGGCACCCAGTGCAAATTGTTCCCGTCTCTGTCTGCACAGCCTTGCTCTATGGAGTATGTTTCTTGGTCATGCTGTTGTTCACAGTCTCACAGTCGAGTGAATCTTCGCAACCCCGTGGGCCACATCACACCAGGCCTTCCTGTTCTCCATCGTCCTCCGGAGTTTGCTTAACTTCTTGTTCGCTTGGTCATGCTGCGGTGTGACAGAATGCTGGGAGAGCGTAGAGAGGAAGATGGCAAGTTAGCATTCGTATGGATGGCTTGAGGACAGGTCCCTGTTCCAAGGCTGAAAAGTACGCAGACGGATGAGTGATTTCAGCTTAGCGTACTTTATTCGATCAAAAACAAGACAACTTTAGCCGGCTCGCAGGCCGTCTTATATGTCCCCACTTCCCAATAGGTTATTACAGTGGCCGAGAGTTCCATAGGCTCTCGGCCGAGAACCTAGCCCACTAATTGGCGCAGGCTAGAATACGCATAGTTCATTGTCTCTTTGAGCGAAGCTCAACGTTTGCGCTGGACTGCATGGAGCCCAAGCTGGCCACGCGGTCTGAACTGGATATATTATGAGGGCGTTTACGATCTACAGTTAGTATAAAGTACTGAGGCTGATGCGTTGAAGAGTGATTACAGCTCATACTTTATTTAGTTACAGCCAGATCTTGAGATGTTTTAGCGGGCTCGCAGGCCGACTTATATTCCCAAATCCCATCACACACACACTTATAGGGTACTTACGGTGCACCCCTAGACCCATAGGTCTCTTTTAGGATCCTAGCCTCCCGATAGGTGTGTGCTAGGATCTGTTCTAGCTATTGTCTTTGGAGACGAAGCTCGGGCTCTTCGCCTGACCACGTGTTGACCCGACCGCATGCATGGACTTCCCTGGGTACACAACACCCCTTCCCCCCCCGGTCCAGATGACCCGAACATACATAATCCTTTAAGTATGCGGGCCTTTTATGCTCCCTCGTGGAGCAGCAGATGACCAGGACCGGAGCCGGAGTGGGGCTCCCTGGCACTGTTCCCGTTGGCTCCGGGGGTGGGATTGTAGCTATTGGTATCACAGCCGGGGCTGTCAAGCTGCTGGGCTCTGTGCAGCTTGTCGGTTTGGGGTTGCCTCCGTCCTTATTAATAGTGCACTTATAGTCTGCACAAATATTGTGTAGTGGGTTGCCGCATGGATGGACGACAGACAACGACATAGTGCATAGCACGCTTTATTAGGTACACAACAAGAACCCAGAACAATGGCCAGCAGGCCAACTATATACATATCCAGGGGCACACCCCTGGGTCCCATTGGTGGGTTTGAATCCCCCGCCACGGTCCCATTGGTTCCCCCAGTGGAGGGACTAGGATCCTAGTCCCCATTGTTATTCCTGCTTCAAGCTCAGGGTGTTCGCTGGCCCCCAGTGGTGGTCTGCGTACACAACAACAAATGTGTACGTCCCCATTCAATTTTAACGGGGTGACGATGGGGGTTTCCCACCAGGCATGTGGCACCGGTTCTAACAAGGAGCCAGTTTGGTGTAGTGGTTAAGTGCACAGACTCTAATCTGGGAGAACCAGGTTTGATTCCCCACTCCTCCACTTGTACCTGGCTGGATGACCTTGGGCAAGCCATAGTTCTGATAAGAGCTGTTCTTGAAAAAGAGCCGATTCTGTCAGAGCTCTCTCAGCCCCACCTACCTCACAGGGTGTCTGTTGTGGGGAGGGGAAGGGAAAGGAGTTTGCAAGCCGCTCTGAGACTCCTTTGGGTAGTGAAGGGCGGGGTATAAATCCAATCTCCTCTTCTCTTCTTCTTCTTCTAACACTCCCTGCTCGACCAGGTAGTCCAGTTCAGCTTCTATCTTGGGCCGCAGTGCTAACGGGGGCTGCCTGGCCTTCATCCAGATTGGCTGATGTGGCCCTGCTTTCCACACGTTCGGCAGACGGCATCACGGAAGCAGCATGTTTTTTGCTCGTGTGAGTCCCCGCAGCTGGCACAGGATGCTTGGGAGGCTTGTGGTCCTCGAGTAGCGGTGGCCCCTCAGTTTAACAACTACCAGGCAATTCTGCATCAGTCAATCAGTCAATTTTGCATCAGTATTTAAAAGCTTGACTTCTAAAATACTGATGCAAAATTGACTGCGGAGGCTCAAGCAGTTAAGATGCTGAACTGCAGGCTGTGGAAGGTGGCTCAAGTGGTTAAGACACTGAACTGCAGGCTGTGGAAGGTCGGTAGTTCAGCAGTTCGAGACCCGAGATGCCGCATGACGGAGTGAGCTCCTGTCTCTAGTTCCAGCTCTTGCCAACCTAGCAGTTCGAAAGCAAGACATTGCAAGTAGATAAATAGGTACCACTTCAGTGGGAAGGTAACAGCGTTCCGTGCGCCTTGGTGTTTAGTCATGTCGGCCACATACCACGGAAACGTCTTCGGACAGCGCTGGCTCTTCAGCTTTGAAACGGAGATGAGCACCGCAACCCTAGAGTCGGACTCGACTGGCTTTCGAGCAAGGGAACCTTTACCTTTACCTTTACCGTTAAACTGAATGAACTGAGTGTTATTGTTAAATTGAATGTACTGAATATATGTACCTAATAAGGATGTTATAATAGCACACTATGCACTTTATGGAAGGAGGTCCAGGGTAAGGGACTTGATTTGGGGGCCCCGTGAGTGGCTGCAAGCAGGTGGAAGCCCTGTATTGTCCCAGAAGCAAGGAATGAAGTAGAGCAGACATGGCAGACATGATCTGCACAAGCTGTGAACCCCCGACAAGAGAGCAACTTTGAGCCTTATCAGTCACTTCAAGAATGGAATATAGATGGTGAATCCTGAAAGAAAACCTCTCTACTTACAAGGATAAGAGACATAAAATCAAGACCTTACTGAAAAGAAAGAATCAAAAAAAGAAGAAGAAAATGAAACGTTATAAATAAGAGTGGCCTAGGGAATGATTTTGTATGTGTAACAGGTTAAGAGTGGCTTAAATCTTTGGTGTATTGATGAAATTCTAGGGAAATATTTTGTATGTGTAATTTGTTTATACACCTATAAAATCTTAATGCGTACTAATAGAAGATTAATTTAAACTGACCAGGTAATCGTTGCATTAGATTATATTTAAAAAATTAATAGAGCAAATTGTATAAAAAAATTTTTGTGCAGGGGACATTTGGATAAATGTGATAAAGATTGATAAGGGAAATACACTGAAAAAATACAACTTATATTGAACTTAAGAGAAGAGCAACTTGATTGTTAGGTAAAGGCTTATAATAGTTGGCAAAATAATGAGAAAAATGTTTAATCAATGCTTAATTAGGAGGAAATATATATTATTAAAATTTAGAGTTGCAAGAATTAGATGGTAGACTGATAGGTAATTAGATGGAATTATATGGTAGACTGATAGGTAATTAGATATCTATGTACGAGGTATATTCATTAGTTATAATGAAGATGTAATGCTCTCATACTTGTTTGTTTGAAAATAATAAAACTGTTTTGTTTAAAAAAGTATTTGAAGGGCCGTCACTTAGAGGAGGGCAGGGAGCTGTTCCTGTTGGTGGCAGAGGAGAGGACTCGGACTCGTAATCATGGGTTTAAATTAAGGGCAGGAAGGTACCCGCTGGATCTTAGGAAAAAGGGTTTTTACAGTAAGAGTTGTGCAGCAGTGGAATCAGCTGCCTAGGGAGGTGGTGAGCTCCCCCTCCCTGGCAGTCTTGAAGCAACGGCTGGACAAGCACTTGTCAGGGATGCTCTGGGCTGATCCTGCCTTGAGCAGGGGGTGGGACTAGATGGCCTGTAGGGCCCCTTCCAACTCTGTGGCTCGATGATTCTAATACTTGGACAGGAGACCAGCAAGGGCTGCTACGCAGAGGCAAGCAACACCAAACTGCCTCTGAACGTCCTTTGTCTTGAAAACACCCGAGTCGTCACTATAAATCAGCTGAAACTTGAAGGCACTTTCCACCAACATAGTATTAAGCAGGAGCACAAGGTCAGGTCCTTTCCCTGTGTGGAGCTGCAGTAACAATTCTGATTTCCAGCACTTTGACTCTTGACAGCTCATACTCTGAAAATCTTATTGGCCTCTAAGTTTCTATGGGACTCATAGAAACCTAGAACCACAGAGTTGGAAGGGGCCCTACAGGCCATCTGTTTATTTATCAGATTTATACCCTGCCCTCAGTCCAACACCCTGCTCAGTGCAGGATCAGCCCTAGAGCATCTCTGACAAGTGTTTGTCCAGCCACTGCTTCAAGACTGCCAGGGAGGGGGAGCTCACCACCTTCCCTAGGCAGCTGATTCCACTGTTGCACAACTCTATCAAAAGGTTCCCCCCAATATCCAGCCAGTACCTTCCCATCCTTGATTTAGACCCATTATTGTGAGTCCTATCCTCTGCCGCCAACAGGAACAGTTCCCTGGCCTCCCCTAAGTGACAGCTCTTCAGATACTCAAAGTGACAGCCCCTCAGCCTCCTCTCCTCCAGACTAAACATTCCCAAGCCCCTCAAGCCTTTCCACACAGGGCTTGGTCTCCAGGACCCTGACCATCCTCATCGCTCTCTTCCGCACCTGCTCCATTCTGTCCCCCTCCTTAAATCTAGTCCAGTCTTTGCAGAAAAGGAAGATGCCAACATTTTAAATAAATAGGCGTCTGCTCTTTTGATCAAATGATCTCTCTTCAAGGTGTGCACGAATGTTCTCTCGGGTTGGAACTGGGTCAAGAAGGATGATGGAAAGAAGGTATCATATGTGGGATCGGGCCAAGAGATTAGGAAGGAGACAGGTGTGGCCTTACCCCCTGATACTGGGGTGGAAAAGGGCATAGTGTCCCCTGGTACCTTCTGATTTCTAAGGAACAACATTGGGTGTGGTCAGCTGTATCATACATAAATGAGAGCCCAGGCCACCCTAAGATCCACTTGTTTTTCCAGAAGAGGAATGTCTGCTGTTAGTTAATTGAAATAATTTTTTATTACAGACCAGTTTATGCATTAATTAATGCGCACACTGGCATGCTCTGCCCTATGCAGAGAGACTGAGGCAGATAACCGCATTTCTATTCTGCATCCTACCAAACTTGGTATACCATCTTACACTGGGCCATCTGGAGTGCTGTGCTTAAACCAGGGGCTCTAGATCTTAAAAAAAAGATAAAGAGAAGCCATGCTGGATCAGACTAGTGGTCCATGTGTTGCAATATCCTGTTAAACACAGACCATTTCTACACGAATGCTAGCGTGTCACCCCAATGCAATGACATCACATATGGAAGGGACATCAGAACAGAACTAGGGGTAAATCCTAGAGCGTGTCCCTGATGCAATGACATCACTTCCTGTTTTGCACTTCCTGCCACCAAAGTGTTTTTCACTTCCTGCGAAGGCATGGGAAGGCATTTAAATCATCTTATAAGACTTTGAATAGTTCAGCTGGGATACCATCCCCTCCACTAGCTTTGTTGTTAGTAATGCTTTCTAAGGCCCATTTGACTTCGGATTCCAGGATGTCTGGCTCAAGGTCAGTGATTATACCGTTGTGGTTGTCAAGGACATTGAGGTCCTTCTTGTATAGCTTTTCTGTGTACTCTTGCCATCTTTTCCTAATCTTTTCTGCTTCTGTTAGGTCCCTACCGTTTTTGTCTTTTATCATGGCCAGCTTTGCATGGAACGCTCCCTTGATTTCTCCAGTTTTCTTGAAGAGATCTCTAGTCCTTCCCATTCTATTGTTTTCCTCTATTACTTTGCATTGTTCATTCAGGAAAGCCTCCTTATCTCTCCTTGCTGTTCTCTGGAAATCTGCATTCAGTTGGGTAAACCTTTCCTTTTCACCTTTGCCTTTTGCTTTCCTTCTTTCCTCTGCTATTTGTCAAGCCTCATCAGAAAGCCACTTTGCTTTCTTGAATTTCTTTTTCTTTGGGATGTTGGTGATTGCTGCCTCCTGTACAATGTCATGAACCTCTGTCCATAGTTCTTCAGGCACTCTATCTATCATATCTAGTCTCTTAAACCTATTCTTCACCTCCACTGTATATTAATCAGGGATCTGATCTAGGTCAAATCTGAATGGCCTAGTGGTTTTCCCAACTTTCTTCAGTTTAAGTCTGAATTCTGCAATGAGTAGCTCATGATCTGAGCCAC
>NW_015171502.1:2688114-2718118 GCF_001447785.1 Gekko japonicus | reverse complement strand
CAGGGGTCATTTCGTAGAAAAAGAGCTAGGGGAACTCATTAGCATAACTCATTAGCATATGCCACACTCCCTGACATCAGGGGCCCGGCGGTGGACCTGCAAGGCCAGCGGGAGTGCGAGGAAGCCCCGCGAAGGCCCTCCCTGGCCCCAGGCAGGCAGGGGTGGGGAGAGGCGGGGAGGAAGCAACTTACCCTCCCTCTTCTCCTGCCTCCTCCTGGCTGAATGAGGGCTGGAAGCGGGGTGGCCAGAAGCAGGGGCGGGGCTTCATTGTGTGCCCCGCCCCCTTGCATCTCACCCGGGGGAACTGCGATCCCCCGCGTTCCCCCCCGAAATGACCTCTGGTCTGTGGAGAGATAACATACTTGCATGCACTTCTGATTCTTTTGTAACTCTCAAACTTTTTCAACATGTTCATGGCGTTAATTGTTTGTTTGATACTGCTACTGTTAGTAAGTGATTTCGTTAATATGGTACTGTTTGTTGTAACTGTATATAAAGATTTTCAATAGCAGCTCAGAATTTTCAATCGAAGAGAGGTTTTTGTGTTTTGACAATTTCACAAAAAAGACTGGAAGGGAAATTGCTACTGAAGTACTAACAATTCTAGGGAGCTGCGGTGGCTCAAGTGGTTAAGACACTGAACTGCAGGCTGTGGAAGGTCGGTAGTTCAGCAGTTCAAGACCCAGGTGCCGCATGACAGAGTGAGCTTCCGTCTCTAGTTCCAGCTCCTGCCAACCTAGCAGTTCGAAAGCAAGAAATTGCAAGTAGATAAATAGGTACCACTTCGGTGGGAAGGTAACAGCGTACCGTGCGCCTTGGTGTTTAGTCATGCCAGCCACATGACCACGGAAACGTCTTCAGACAGCGCTGGCTCTTCAGCTTTGAAACGGAGACGAGCACCGCAACCCTAGATTCGACTGGCTTTCGAGCAAGGGAACCTTTACCTTTTTACTAACAATTCTAGAAGAATTGGAATTAGGTTTTCAATACTGCATTGGCCAAAGCTAGATAATGGATTGAACATATCTGGCAAATATAATGGTGTACAATCAATTCTCCTTGAGCATAACCCAAGATGCATTTTCTCTAGCTGTAGAAACCACACATTAAACCTTGTAGGTGTTGACTATGCTGAATCACGTAAAAAGGCAGTCAAGTACTTTGGAAAAATACAGCAAATGTTCAATTGATTCAGTAGCAGTCCTTAAAGGCGAGAAATCTTGAAGCAACATCTTCCCGTTTCACTGCATGGGATGTCAAAAACCCGATGGCCTGCAAATGGAGTAAGGCCAATTGCACATCATATGTGTGAAGTAAGAAAGGCTTTAAGTGGACTGGAATATCTCAATCCCCCTGCACAGGCTCGAACTGAACTCACTTCTATCCAGAAATACACGTCAAAAATTGAATTTGTTCTTCATGACATCCCTGTGGATTAAGTTACTTACAATGATCCACCAGGCTACTCTGGTGGTTGATGCACGTAATGCTACGCTTGATGTTGAGAGAGGAAACACTAAAAGCCTCATGAACGGTGGGATGCAATCTTGAATGAAGAAGAAGAAGAGATTGGATTTATACCCCGCCCTTCACTTGGAGTCTCAGAGCGGCTTACAAACTCCTTTCCCTTCCCCTCCCCACAACAAACACCCTGTGAGGTGGGTGGGGCTGAGAGAACTCTGACACAAACTGCTCTTTTTCAGGAACAGCTGTGCCAGAGCTTGTGACTGACCCAAGGTCACATCAGCAGGTGCAAGTGGAGGGGTGGGGAATCAAACCCGGTTCTCCCAGATTAGAGTCCGTGCACTTAACCACTACACCAAACTGGCACCAAACTGAATGAGGCCAAATTGGAAGCGCACAGTCAGCAAATTGGTACAATCATCTCAGTTTACCCGCAGCCGCAAACTTTGTAATGATTCTGATGTTGAGCGACATTATAGAACCAAGGTCTTTTTTGTTATTGTTGACTCGATAGTATCAGCTTAGAAGGTGGTTTGGGTCACTCAATATAATTTGTACCTTGTCCGAGTTTCTCTGGAAATGTAATGACCTCAGCACTGAAGATCTACGTTCATCAGCTGAAAAATTCCAAAGGAAGTACACAAAAGAAATATCACTAGATATGTTGGATGGGATGATTTTCCTCAGGCAAGTACATTCTGTAAACTTTAAATTGAATTGTAAGCCAAACGAATTGCTTCAAGAAATACTCCAACCTGGACTTTCTGGTGTGTTTCCTAATGTCACTGTTGCGTTGAGGATTTTTCCAAGTTTACCTGCATCAGTAGCTTCGGGTGAACGGTCATTCAATGTGCTGACACAGGTCAAGAATTACCACCGTTCAACTATGGGACAAGATTGTTTGAATGGCCTTGCTATGCTTAACATAAACTATGACATTGCAAGAAAACTAGATTTTTCCAGTTTAATTTGTGAATTTACACACAAAAAAGCTAGAAAATCACGTTAAAATGGGAACATTTATTACAAAGTGTTACAATGTTGTTTTTCTTATTGTATTAAATAAATGTAAGCATTTAAATTACAATGCTACCAGTTTTGTATCATTGTTTTCACACTTCTCTTAAAAGGGTGGAATAACACGTCTTCATTTTTTAATTTACTGGGGCCCCCTCAGAAATGGAAGTGGCTCAGGCCTCTCTTGATCTCTGTGAGGGCCGGCTTTTGCCTCACTTCCTATCAGGTCCTTTTAACTGGAGACGCCAGGGATTGAACTTGGGACCTTCTGTATGCCAAGCAGAGGCTGTTCTGCTGAGCCACAGCCTCTCCCTTAAGCCTGAGTACAACCAAACGGATTGTGTTTTTTGTAAATGAAAAGTGTTGGACCTTTTCCCATCCCCTTTCAAGCCATCAGCACACCACAATTGGCTTTAGATTAGGGTTGCAAGGTGCGGGCTGGGAAATTCCTGGAGATTTGGGGAGGGTGGGGTTTGGGGGTGGGAGGGACCTCAGTGGGGTAGAATGCCATAGAGTCCACCTACCAAAGCAGCCATTTTCTCCAGGGGAACTGATCTCTATTGTCTGGAGACTAGTTGTAATCCTGGGATATCTCCAGCCACTACCTGGAGGTTGCCAACCCTAGGGCAGATAGTCTAATAATAGAATCATACGGGCTAGTAACTCTGGAGGCCATATTTGCAAGCCGCAGAAAAATCCTGGACATCTACTTCCCTCTTCTCCCTCTAAGTTTATAAGATTATGCATGGGAATTAGCAGGTAGAGAAAGAGGTACTTTTCTCCCTTTCTCACAATACAAGAACTCGTGGGCACTCCATGAAATTGCTGAGCGGTCGGGTTAGAACGGATAAAAGGAAGTACTTCTTCACCCAAAGAGTGATTAACACATGGAATTCTCTGCCACAGGAAGTGGCGGCGGCTACAAGCATGGACGGCTTCAAAAGGGAATTAGATAAGCATATGGAGCAGAGGTCCATCAGTGGCTATTAGCCACAAGGTATAGATAGGGACTCTGGGGCAAGTGATGCTCTGTCATCTTGGTGCTTGGGGGGGGTCAACAGTGGGAGGGCTTCTAATGTCCTGGCCCCACTGTTGGACCTCCTGATGGCACTGGTATTTCTGGCCACTGTGGGATACAGAGTGTTGGACTGGATGGGCCTTTGGCCTGATCCAACATTGGCATCTCTTATGTTCTTATGTTCTTAAGTAACTGACTCCCTGTCTACCAAAACGCTTCATCAGCAGTTGCCTTATGAAATCATAAGAGATATTCCAGAATGACAAATTGCACATTTCTCCATACATACATATTCTCCTGTATGTCTAACGTCCGCAATCTGTATACATCTGTGATAATTAAAAAGCAACTAATAAGATATACTCCTGTATATCTTAATAAGATATTCTCCTGTATGTCTAACGTCCGCAATCTGTATACATCTCTGATAATTAAAAAGCAACTAATAAGATATACAGTTGCCATTTAGAATGAGTGATAAAGAAGGTGGCTGAATTTTAAAAACTAAAAATGTGGGCAGACGCCTTGATCAACAGTTCTTATCGCAGTCTTTCTTTGGCGCACAGGTTTGACAGCTCTCGGGATCTGACAGTGGTGCGTGGAAGCAGAGATGTGGGGTTCGGGTCCCGGCGTCTGGGCCTTCTTCCTTGTCCTTTGGATGGTAGGAAATACGACAGGTAAGGCTGCGACAATGGGGAAGCCCCCAAGAAGAGCCTCAGTCGACCTTTGTGGTTGACAGCACTGCTCCCTCTAAGCTGTGGGATTTTGTGAGCAAAAATTCTAATTTGTGAGCTCCTGGCATTAAAGTCGTGATGGAGCGATTTGGGTACTGCATAAATTAGTTTGCTTTGGGGCCCTCCTCCCTGAGCGAAGACAAAAACATGTGAGCCAAAGGCTAAAAAACTGTGAGCTAGCTTAGAGGGAACACTGGTTGACAGGTAGATCTATTTGTGGGGATTCAGCAGCAGACTGCCTCTGAACGTAGAGGTCCTGTTCTGAGTCATGATAGTTAATAGGAACAGATGGACAAGTTGCGGAGGGTACATTTTATGAGGAAGCAAGATTGCAATCTGTATTGGAAATATCTATTGCGGTGTTTTTATCGTATGTGTCGTTTTGCTTTTCCGGCACTCTCTTGTACCCTTGTAATCCACTCTAGGCACTGTTTAAGATATGTTTGTGCCTTCGACTGTTTGCATGACATAACCGTTTGCATTGCTTCCTGATTTCTGCATCGCATGTTCCTTAATTCTTGCAGTCCTACTCCTACCGCACTGTTACTGGGTATCTTGAGCTGTCTGATTGAATTGTTTTCTATATGTCAAACTCGGATCTCGTTTGCTATGGCTTTCCTGCACCGTCTGTGATTCTGTGCTTTTCATCCTCTTTGTTCTGGTTGAGTAGAAGGGGGGGGGGAACCCATGAGTGAGTGTGTGTGTGGGTGTACTGTTTAGCTGGGAATAGTGCTTGCTGTAACTGCACGAGGCCTCCCTTTCACAGGGAAGAATGCTTGCTTTGACCTTGGGTATTAGACATTGCTTGATAATGTAACGTTCTGCTTACAGGTGCTGGGGGGAGGATCGATGGCGCACAGTAGATTTTGGTGGGCTGGATGAGTGGAACGATTGGACAGGTCACGGGTTGCATAAATTGTGTATGATATCAGAACTGGTGCCAAACGTGTCAGTTCTGACAGGGACCGTCTCAGCTTGAAACATCCCTAACTCTCAATAAACAAATCACTGCCAAGAGAGTGTTGTTGGGAGTAAGTTTGTTCAAGAGTCTGACACTATATTTTGTAATCCTCCCTGAATCTCTGTGAGAAAGGCGAGCTACAAATGAAGGAACTAAACAAAATCATTATTCCCAACTCCAAATCACTAAAAGCACCAGACCCAGTACTGAGCCCTGCGGTACTCCACTGTTTGGTGTAGTGGTTAGGAGCGTGGACTCTAATCTGGGAGAACTGTGTTTGATTCCCCACTTCCCCACATGCAACTGCTGACGTGACCCTGGGTCAATTACAAGTTTTTTTAGAGCTGTTCTCTCACGAGCAGTTCTCAAAAGAGCTCTCTCAGCCTCACCTACCTCACAGGGTGTCTGTTGGGGGGAGGGGAAGCGAAACGAGATTGTAAACCGCTCTGAGACTCCTTTGGGTAGTCAAGGGAGGGGTATAAATCCAATCTTTTCTTCTCTTCTTCTTCTTCATCCTCACTCGGTTTCCTGTTAATGAACCAGTTTTTATTCCACAAGAGGACTTGTCACTTATCAAATGACTGCTGAGTTTACTTAGGCTTTCTGGAAGTCTAGGCTTTCTGGAAGTCTAGGTAAACAACATGTACTGGGCCACCATTGTCCACGTGTTTGTTCACCCCCTTAAAGAACTCTAACACGTTAGTGAGACGAGATCTTCCCTTACAGAATCCATGCTGATTCTTCCTAAATAGCTTTTGTTCATCTATGTGCCTACTAATTCTGTCTTTAATAACGGATTCTACCAACTTACCCGGTATCAACGTTAGACTTACTGCCCTGTCATTCCCCAGATCTCCTCTGGAAGCTTTTTTAAAGATGGGGGTTACATTAACGACCCTCCAGTCATCAGGAATGTAGGCAGATTTTAATGATAGATTCCATATTTTTGTCAGGAGATCCACAAGTTCACATTTGAGTTCTTTTAGAACTCTTGGATGTATGCTACCTGGGCCTGGTGATTTGTCAGCTTTTAATTTGTCCATCAGTCGTAGGATCTCCTCTCTCATCATCTCAATCTGACTCAGGTGTTTCACCACCCCTCCTGAAATTGGCAGTTCTGGAGTGGGCAAGCACCTCCCATCTTCTGCAGTGAAGACAGAGGTAAAAAATGCGTTCAGCTTCTCTGCCATTTCGCTATCAATCTGTAGTAATCCTTTAACCCTATCAACTTTTAGTAATCCTTTGGTCATCCAAGGGCCCCACTGCCTCCCTGCCCAGGGATGGTTCCTCAGTACAAAAGGATACCTGTTTGCCAACTGTAGAAGAGGTCCCTTCTGAGGAAACATTCCCCCTTTCTTCAGCACAGTGCCCTTTCCCCCCTTGACCCTCATGCTCCCTTACAGCAGTGAAGCTGCCATTCTCCGAGTGGGACACATCTAACAAGTCCCTGAAAGACTCATCCGTGTGCCTGACTGTCTCTGCTTTTCCAGGTCAGCCACCCTGGCCTCAAGGGTGCGAACTCATTTCCTGAGAACTCCTTGCACCTAGCACTCACCCATGACTTCTGGCCATTTGGCAGATAGTCATACATGTTGCAGTCAGTGCAATACACTCTATAGCCCCCAACCCCCTGCTGGCATTCCACCTTCATAATTGTTTGTTGTTGTTGTTTTAATTCACCCTTTTTATAAATTTCCTGTTTATGTGGATTTCTTTGTGGAAAGTCTGCTTACCCTTTTAGGGATGTGGAGAGATTAGTGCCCTGGTTTCATCACCCTGCTGCTGAACTCGCATGTCTGCTAAACTTGGCCTGTTTATTCCCTTGTTCCAGACACTTTGTCAATGGAGCTGAGACACTTCAACACTGAAGCAGGCCTGCTACCTCACAGAGCTCAGTGCAGTTCTAGCTGCAGCCACTAGGGGCAAAGTCTCTCCACAGTAAAAGGCTCTCTACTATCAGCTAGTCTTGTCTTTCTCCACCACTGAAGCAAACTTGCCTAACAGATCATGATAAGCCCATCAACCAAGACAGTTCTGGAGCAAGATGAGACTGCACACTGATGGTTGGTACAGTAACTGCCATGAGATGGGGTGAATGTGACAACTCAGACAAACAGGGGTGTCCAGTGTGGTGTAGTGGTTAAAGTGTCAGATTAGGATTTGGGAAACTCAGGATTGAATTCTCACTCTGCCAAGGAAGCTTGCTGGGTGTCCTTGGGCCAGTCATACACTCTCAGCCTATCCTACCTCACAGGGCTTTTGTGGGGATAAAATGGAGAAGAGAAGAATGTTTTGAGTCCTCATGGGGGAGAAAGGTGGGATATAAATAAAGTAAGTGGGGCCCCAGTCACACGGGAGATTTTGGCCCGGGAGAGGGATGGATCGGGGGCGCAGCAAACGGGCGCAAGCACACCGCAACATCTTGGAATCGACTCGCACCTGTCCCCGATCCATCCCTTCAGGCCAATAACGCGCTGTAAAAAAAAAAACAACAGAAGAGGAGGACTTACCGGATACACCGCAGCAAGCGCGGCCGTGGGATCGCCGGCGCGCTCGTCCTCCGCAGCAATCCAGCCTTCCGGCCGAACTGCACACGCGCACACATGCACAGTTCAGCTGCCTCCCTCCCTCTTCAGTGGCTTCCCCCCGGCATCTGATCGTGCCAGGGAGGAAGTGCGCGGCAGCTCAGGGGATCTATGTGATCCCGCCGCCGCGTGTCTCTTTTGGTGCGGCTTTAAAAAGCCGCACTTTGCCCGTGTTTTCCCCCCCGTGTGGCAGGGGCCTAAGTTAAGTAAATAAATAAAATCCTGAATCCAGAAAAGCACGATCAATCCTTATGTTTTGCTAAAGAATGTAAGAGCTTCTGAGCATACACAGAATACATTTTGGTCCCACAGATACCACAGAACAGTCTTTCACCTTCAGAGTTTTCTCTCAGCCCCCACTCCTTGTCTTTCTGTTACCTAGCCAGCCGGCCTTGCATCCCCAAGTTCGTTGGCAGCGACGCCATGGTTTGTGTCTGCAATGCAACTTACTGTGACACCGTGGACCCCGTCTGCCTCCTGCCCAAGGGCTACTTCCTGAAGTATGAGACCAGCAAAGCTGGCCACCGTATGGAGCTCACAGAAGGGACGTTCCAGCTGAACAGCACATCTCCTGGCTTCCTGGGTGCGTTGAAGGGCTAGACACCCCCCCCCCCCCCCCCCCCCGTTCTCCATACTCACCTCATCTCTTCTTTCTCTAAAGGGCTCGAATATTTCTTCAATGCCTCTGAACGCTACCAGTATATCAAAGGCTTTGGTGGATCCCACACAGACGCCGCGGCGATTAATATTCTGAGTTTGTCTGTGGCTGCCCAAAACCAGCTGTTGAGGTGCTACTTCGCTGACACTGGTGAGAGCACCCTGGGGTGGGGAGTGGCACCCAACAGCCTGCAGAAAGAGGACTGATCCTCTTGAGATTAGCCTGGTGGTCTGGCTCTCAACATACGGGGGGGGGATTGTGTGTGTGTGTGTGTGTGAGAGAGAGAGAAATGTGGAATTCACTGCCAAAGGATGTAGTAATGGCCACAGGAATAAACAGCCTTAGAAGGGGATTAGATAGATTCATGGAGGATAAATCTAGCAATGGCTGCTAGCTTAGTGCCTCTGAATCCCAAAGCCAGGAGGCGACATCAGGGAAGGCCTCAGCCTCTCTGCCCTGTTGTTGGCCCTCCAGAGGAACTGGTTGAGGCCACTGTGTGAGGCAGGATGCTGGACTAGAGGGACCCTCACTGGTCTGACCCCCCAGGCCTCTTCTGATGTTCTTATGAGGGGAAGGCCTCGGCCTCTCTGCCCTGTTCACTGGCCCTCCAGAGGAACTGGTTGAGGCCACTGTGTGAGGCAGGATGCTGGACTAGAGGGACCCTCACTGGTCTGACCCCCCAGGCCTCTTCTGATGTTCTTATGAGGGGAAGGCCTCGGCCTCTCTGCCCTGTTCACTGGCCCTCCAGAGGAACTGGTTGAGGCCACTGTGTGAGGCAGGATGCTGGACTAGAGGGACCCTCACTGGTCTGACCCCCCAGGCCTCTTCTGATGTTCTTATGAGGGGAAGGCCTCGGCCTCTCTGCCCTGTTCACTGGCCCTCCAGAGGAACTGGTTGAGGCCACTGTGTGAGGCAGGATGCTGGACTAGAGGGACCCTCACTGGTCTGACCCCCCAGGCCTCTTCTGATGTTCTTATGAGGGGAAGGCCTCGGCCTCTCTGCCCTGTTCACTGGCCCTCCAGAGGAACTGGTTGAGGCCACTGTGTGAGGCAGGATGCTGGACTAGAGGGACCCTCACTGGTCTGACCCCCCAGGCCTCTTCTGATGTTCTTATGAGGGGAAGGCCTCGGCCTCTCTGCCCTGTTGTTGGCTGTCCAGAGGAACTGATTGGTCACTGTGTGTGACAGGATGCTTTCGTACTATTGGTCTGATCCAGAAGAGCTCTTCTTATGTTTGTTAGTGTGTGTGTTATCAAAGGGGAGCATTCAAAATTGCAGTTCTAGCCCTCCACTCTGTCTGAAGATGTACAGAAATTCTACTGCATGGTTTTGCTGAACATGTGGAGTTAAGATGGAACATAGGTGTCAAAAGTGGTCAGTGTCTCTTATGCTGGAATGGGGGGTGCTAGCAGGGGTGAACTGGCTCATGGGGGTTGCGTGGGGGGAGTTAAGTACCAGTCTTTATGCCCCCACTTTCTAAGAAACTACAGTTTTGGAATTAAGCACCTGCAAAGATAATGATGGTACCTGGTATTTTTGGCCACTGTGTGACAGAGTGTTGGACTGGATGGGCCTTTGGCCTGATCCAACATTGGCGTCTCTTATATCCGCCTCCTGAAGCAGCCATTTTGTGGTTGCACTCAAAGGTGCCCACTGTTGGGTAAATAAGGCACGGAGACTGGAGTTGTTAATCACAGGCCCCGGTCACACGGCAAAGTTGCCACGGGAGAGGCACAGGAGTCCCGCGGATTTTCTGGGCGCGATCTCACCCCAACATCTGGGAAGCGCAGTGCTCCCGTGGCGAACCCGTGACTCCCCGCCAAAGGTGCGGAGTTAAAAACTAGTACCTACGAGGTACTAGTATCCTGAAACCGCAGGCCAAGGGCGGGCGTCTGATCGCATTCCCGGTGGACCTACGTGGCATCCGGTGCCCGCTGCTGTTCGTCTTTGCAGGTTGCGCAACAGTGCCCAACAGCGCATGCGCACAAAGAGCGATTGCCAGTGCGATCGCGCGGTGCGGCTTCTGTGTCACGCTGCAGAATACCGTCTGATCGGCATTTCCCCCGAACCACAGGACTTCGACCCAGACGTGTGCTCGGGCAGCCACACATTAGTTTCCTCCAGGGCATTTAGCCACGCCTCCCCCGCGTAATATCCGGCCCATGTGACTGGGGCCACAATAAGGTTCTTTATCTAAATCCATTAGGAAGGGGGAAAACAGGAAAGTTGTAATAAAAGAACAAAGTCCTAAACTACATATTTATACAGCAAAGTAGGCTAATACATACCACGAGTCTCTAAGGCTGCGATCATAAACACAATTAGACCCAACATAGGTGCTAATGCCGGGTGGATTTAAAGGGCACGATCATAAACAACATCTGGGAAGCGTCCCGCAGCCATCGGCAACCCGTTCTGCTCCGCCGCAGAAGCTGAGTTAAAAAACACTGGGGGAAATCTGGTAGTAAACGGGTTGCAACGGGCCACGGACGGACTTTCCTGTGTCTGATCACTCCAACACACTCTCATGCTGTCAGGGTGGTCTGATCAGGCCATCCTGAGTCTGTGCTGTCGTTTTCCCCCCTTCACAGTATGCGCATCATCGCAAACTCCATAGGGAGCCCTCAGTGCAGAGGTGCGATTCAATTCCTCGTTTAAGCTCATGGGGGGGAGGGAACGGCACAACCCCCCCCCCCGACTCACCCTCAGTTGTGTCTGATCACACAATGACGGGCTGCGCCTGCAGCTTCGAAGGAAGTTGTGATCGTGCAACTGCAGGTCAAACTCTTCTGGAGGAAATAGTTCACTCCCCCCGCCCCGTTTTATCTGGTGCATGTGAACCCACCCTAAGAGGAAACAGGTGAAAACGTGGGTGAGGCTGCTGAGCAAGTAACCTCTCTTCTAGAACCTTAACAGGAGGAAACTCAAGCCTCATTGGCCATCCCAAACACTGGTAAATTAAAACCATCCAATCAGTTTCTCAAGCACACCAATTAACATGCAGGATTGGCTCTGAGCTAGGTTGCACTTCCAGGTCATGTTGCACTTCCTGTCCATGGAGCAGAGGTCCATCAGTGGCTATTAGCCACAAGGTATAGATAGGGACTCTGGGGCAAGTGATGCTCTGTCTTCTTGGTGCTTGGGGGGGGGCCAACAGTGGGAGGGCTTCTAATGTCCTGGCCCCACTGATGGACCTCCTGATGGCACCTGGTATTTCTGGCCACTGTGTGACACAGAGTGTTGGACTGGATGGGCCTTTGGCCTGATCCAACATTGGCGTCTCTTATGTTCTTACGTCAGGTCTCTGGTAGAATCATAACAAATATGTGAACCCTATAATGACTGGAATTTAGATCTTGCCTTATCCCAACGCCCACAGGCTCTTAAAAAGGTTGAGGATGCTGGAAAACACAGTGCTGAACTAGGTGGAGCAGTGATGTAAGGTAGTTTTGCCTAGACTGCCTCTTCTGCCTTGTCTCCGCAGGAATTGAGTACAACCTTCTGCGCATGCCCATTGGTAGCTGCGATTTCTCCACACGCCCCTATGTTTATGATGACATCGCATATGATTTTGACCTGAAGTATTTCAGCCTAGCAGAGGAGGATATCAAGTTCAGAGTGAGTAAAGCCATGCTGGATGGAAGACTCTCTTCTGTATGGTGATGGGGGGGGGGGGAATGGGTTTAATTTTAAAAAGATCTAGTTATACTTGTCCTACCCACAACCAGTGCTCCCTCTAAGCTGTGGTCTTCTGAGCAAAAACTCTACTTTGTGGACCTACTGGCGTTAAAGCTGTGACCGAGCAATTTGGCTACCGGATAAATTAGTTTGCTTTAAGAACATAAGAACATAAGAGACACCAATGTTGGATCAGGTCAAAGGCCCATCTAGTCCAACACTCTGTCCAACACTCTGTCACACAGTGGCCAAAAATACCAGGTGCCATCAGGAGGTCCACCAGTGGGGCCAGGACATTAGAAGCCCTCCCACTGTTGGCCCCCCCAAGCACCAAGAAGACAGAGCATCACTTGCTCCAGAGCCCCTATCTATACCTTGTGGCTAATAGCCACTGATGGACTTCTGCGCCATATGCCTATCTAATTCCCTTTTGAAGCCGTCCATTCTTGTAGCCGCCACCACTTCCTGTGGCAGTGAATTCCAAGTGTTAATCACTCTTTGGGTGAAGAAGTACTTCCTTTTATCCGTTCTAACCCGACCGCTCAGTAATTTCATGGAGTGCCCACGAGTTCTTGTATTGTGAGAAAGGGAGAAAAGTACCTCTTTCTCTACCTGCTCTTTCCCATGCATAATCTTATAAACCTCACTCATGTCACCCCTCAGCCGTCGTTTCTCCAAGCTAAAGAGCCTCAAGCGCCTTAACCTTTCCTCATAGGGAAAGTGTTCCAACCCTTTTATCATTCGAGTTGCCCTTTTCTGCACTTTTTCCAAAGCTATAATATCCTTTTTAAGGTGTGGTGACCAGAACTGCACACAGTATTCCAAATGAGGTCTCACCATTGATTTATAGAGGGGCATTATGATATGGGCTGATCTGTTTTCAATACCCTTCCTAATAATCCCCAGCATAGCATAGCATTGGCCTTCTTTATTGCAGTCCCACACTGTCTCGACATTTTCAGTGAGTTATCTACTACAACTTGTCCTTCCTGAGCCGTCCTTCCTGAGCGAAGACAAAAATGTGTGAGCCGGAGGCTAAAAAGCTGTGAGCTAGCTCACACTAACTCAGCTTAGAGGGAACACTGCCCACAACCATATTGTCACTATGAGGATAATGGTTTTATGTATTGCTATACCGGGGCCCCAGTGTGGTGCCCATGGGGTGCCATGGTGCCCGCCAAGTGTTTTTAGAATGTGCCCATGGCCAGGTGGAAGTTTTGCCCAGCAAGGTTTCTGATCGGCCACTGGAGATTGGATTGGCTGTGCGGGTTTTAAAAAACGTTGCTTTGCAGCAGCTACCACCACAGCACGAGGATCTTTACTGTGTGGCTGAAAGTGAGCTGTGGGCGTGGCAATCATTCTGTGGCTGGCTCCACCTCCTACGGCAGCCATTTTTGGCAGCCATTTTGCGGCTGCCCCCATCAGGCTGTGTCAGAATTCCAAACGAGCCTGCAGGCTCAAAAACGTTGGGGACCCTTGTTCTATACAGTACTTGGGCTTAGAGCCCGTCAACATTTACTATGGCTATTAAAACTAAAGGTGCGGTACCTTCTGGGTGTGTCTGGAAAAACAGGCATGTGGTTACAGAAGGGAAGAGAAGGCCATTTACCATAACTGGCTAATAACATCTGACAAAGAAAAGGGGCAATAAACCTAATCCTTTCTCCGCAGGTCTAATACTTACCCCTTTGGAGCAAAAGGGAAAAGGTCTATTAAAAGTACTGAGTTCGGAGACGTGCCATAGTGATCAGCTCGTAGTTTATTAACTACTCCGAACTAGAAGACAAACTAGCCGGTCTGTGACGGACTTTTATCCGTGCACACACAACACTCAAACACACACACACACTCCCCGTGATAGGCTCTATTTACACTACCCAGTCCCCATAGGTCCGTAACAGGATCCGCGCGAGCCCGTTGGTCCATGTTAGGATCCGACTAGTCTATTGTTACTAGACCCGAAGGTCTGTTTGACCGCATGGTCAGGCTAGTGCTGGCGAGGCTATCTTAATACATAACAGTCTAATACTTACCCCTTTGGAGCGAAAGGGAAAAGGGGCATTCCCATCAATGTGAAATGGGTTTCCCTTTCCAGGTCAAAGTACTGAAGTGGACCACGAACCACGACCAGTGTTCCCTCTGAGCTGAGTGAGTGTGAGCTAGCCCACAATTTTTTTAACCTCTGGCTCACATATTTTTGTCTTAGCTCAGGAAGGATGGCTCCAGAGCAAACTAATTTATGCAGTGGCCAAATCGCTCGCTCCCAACTTTAATGCCAGCAGCTCACAAAGTAGAATTTCTGCTCACAAGACTCTGCAGCTTAGAGGGAACATTGGCCACCACCAGATGAAAAACATTACTTTTGAAACCACCACCACAAGAGTGAACCTGAATGTTCCCCCTGAGTCTGATCGTATAACATCTTCCCAAAATGCTACCATGAACTTTGCTATCAAGGTGGTCACTTCAGCAGAGCCTCTTTGCTATTAATCGTGGAATCTGGTCACTATAATAAATCTGGTTGACTCTTGGGGAAACCCCCCCACTAAAGGTGCTACTGGGCTTTTTACTATTTTGCAGCAACAGGCGAACATGGTTAACTCCTCTGGATCTGTGTCTATTAAGATTCCCCCGCCCCCAATGTGACTTTCTCACCTGTCCCTACTGCTGCGGCTCAAAATGACCCCCAGTGATGTTTCTGGGGGACCCCTAGGAGGGAATTGTCGAGTTGTCACAGAAGGGGGGGGATCAGCAAACATTACCCCCCAAAAAACAAATCTATTGGTTAGGATCCAACCCCTTGTTTTCTGCTACCTCATCCATCTTTAAAAGGGTGATTTCCCACAAGCGCTGCTCCGCGCTCACTCCTCCCTTTTGCCCCGATGGTACGTGTCAATTTCACACAAGCTGCTGCGCGGCCGCATTTTGCCCCGCAGCTTTGTGCGATTTCCCCCGCATCTACTCAATCCTGTTTTTTTGAGGATTGAGTAGACGTGGGGAAAATCGCACGAAGCTGCGGGGCAAAAATGCGGCCATGCAGCAGCTTGTGTGAAATTGACACGTACCACCGGGGCACAGAGAAGAGTGAAGGCAGAGCAGCGCTTGTGGGAAATCACCCAAAGTAAAATAGTGTTTGCATTTATACTCTAGCAGCTTGCTTTTAAAACTAATGGTTAGGCGAAACAGACACTGAGCCCAAGGAATAACAAGGGCCAAATATAAAAACAGTAACAGACATAGATATTTAGAAGTACAGCATGAATATTCCATTAGACATTTGTTATGCATGTACGCCTTCTTATTAAGAATGACTGCAACAAAGGGAGGTGACGATTCCCATATCGGTTCTCCACCTTACCTGAATTAAAATTGAATTCAAATAGCTATTTTCCCGTTCTCTCACCTCCCACCCCAACCTAGCATTAATAGATCCTTCTCTGCAGTGCTGTGGAATCTTCCTTCTGGTCATGTTCTTCCTTGGCTCACTGTATATCTTGGAGACACTGGCTTGGGTTTGAAGCTAGTGATTTCCCCCTGCTCATGACTATTCACCAAAGACACCGGAATAAGGACACCAGGGCCCTGCACCTGGAAGACTCCACCTCTTCCTCAGATGACCCCCCCCCCCCGTTCCCCAGCTCCTTTTTTCTCCGGCCGCCATCTTCCTTGCCGTTCCCTCCGCCCGTTCCCCAGCCTTTTTCTTCCACACAGCTCTTCCTCTTTCTTCAGTTCATACATTTATTTATTTTGCCTCCTTCAGCACTTCCTGAATCTTCACACACCCTCACGGACTATCACTCCAAGAAGAGTGAAGCTGGCATTTTATTCTCTCCTGTCAGACCTTTCAACCAATGAGTGTTCACGGCCTCTCAGTCCCTCGTCTCATTGGTTCTAAGCTAAAGGCCAATGAAAGTGGTTAAATAGCCCACTGACTGACTAGCTTGACCAATCGGAAGTGAAATATTTTGAATCTTTCTGTTTCCGGTACTGGCGGGAGAGACAAACGCAAAACCTCAGAAAGAAATAATCTCCCTTAGCAACAGTAACTAGGCATCACCTCCCTCCAGAGGTTTGCATAACTTGATAGCGTTCTTTCCCTCACAGGAGTAAATTCTACTTGCTTTTACCCAGAGGTCATTTCGGGGGGGGGGTCGCGGGGGATCGCAGTTCCCCCGGGGGAGGTACGGGGGGCGGGGGACATGACGAAGCCCCGCCCCCTGCTTTCGGCCGCCCTGCTTCCGGCCCTCATTCAGCCAGGAGGAGGCAGGAGAAGAGGGAGGGTAAGTTGCTTCCTCCCTGCCTCTCCCCACCCCTGCCTGCCTGGGGCCAGGGAGGGCCTTGGTGGGGCTTCCTCGCACTCCCGCCGGCCTTGCAGGTCCACCGCCAGGCCCCTCATGGGGCTCGGCAGTGGAGCTGCAAGGCCGGTGGCGGCGGCCGGGACCGTTGGGGGCGGGGTGTGTGGCCTTATGGCACACTTCCGGTGATGTCAGGGGGTGTGGCCTTATGACACACTTCCGGTGATGTCAGAGGGTGTGGCATATGCTAATGAGTTACGCTAATGAGTCCCCCTAGCTCTTTTCCTACGAAACGACCCCTGCTTTTACCTAGTAATATTAGTTTATTAATGTTATTTAGAACGGTTATTTGTACTCTATATGTAGTTTCTGACAAATATGTATAGTTTCTGACAAAGGCGGCTTTGAGTCTTGAAAACTCATGGCCTCCAAAATCTTGCTGGTCTCTAAGGTGCTACTGGAAGCTAATCTAGCGTCTCTCGAATTGAATTGAATGTAGCCTTGAATCTAATGTAGGGGAGAGAGAGAGAGAGAGAGAGAGAGAGAGAGAGCGAACTCTGTGGCATTATCCCCTACTGAGGTCCCTCCTGTCCTCAAACCAGGGGTCATTTCGTAGAAAAAGAGCTAGGGGGACTCATTAGCATAACTCATTAGCATATGCCACACCCCCTGACATCACCGGAAGTGTGTCCTCCCCACAGCCGGCGGCGACCTCCAGCGGGCACCAGCAGGGAGCTCCAGGCCCCGCCCTCCCGCACCTCACCCGGGGTGATGGCGTCCCCCCGCGTCAACCCCCCAAATGACCCCTGCCTCAAACCATTCCTTCCACAGTCTCCAGCCCCTTATCTCCAGAAATTTCCCATCCTGGAGCTGGCAACCCTAAGGGCCACTCTTCTGCCAACTGGAACTGCTGCACAAGTTGCCTTCTTCTGTCAAACAACTGTAGTTCTCCAGAAGAAAAAATGACCACCTCTTCTCAGAAATGTATCATCTTCTCTCAAGAGAAAACCAGCCAGACCCTTTTATTTTCTCTTGTCAGGCAGCCCTATTGCAAGCCCTGGTCGTTTTGGCCCTCGGAGGCTGGAAAATCCTACAGCTGTCCCAAGTTTCCACTCAGCAACACCATCCCTTTCCCTTCCTCTTTGTTGTTGTTGTTGTTGTTCAGTCGCACAGTCGAGTCCGACTCTTCGCGACCCCATGGACGAGAAAACCCCATGGACAGTATCAAAAGGCTAAAAGATATGACGCCGGAAGATGAGCCCCTCAGGTCGGAAGGTGTCCAATATGCTACTGAGGAAGAGCAGAGGACAAGTACAAGTAACCCCAGAAAGAGTGAAGCGGCTGGGCCAAAGCCGAAAGGACGCTCAGTTGTGGATGTGTCTGATGGTGAAAGGAAAGTCCGATGCTGCAAAGAACAATACTGCATAGGAACCTGGAATGTAAGATCTATGAATCAAGGTAAGCTTGACGTGGTCAAAAATGAGATGGCAAGACTGAACATCGATATCCTAGGAATCAGTGAACTAAAGTGGACAGGAATGGGCGAATTTAACTCAGAAGACCATTATATCTACTACTGTGGCCAGGAATCTCGTAGAAAAAATGGTGTGGCCTTTATAGTCAACAAGAGAGTGCAAAAGGCAGTACTGGGATACAATCTCAAAAATGACAGAATGATTTCTGTCCGATTCCAAGGCAAACCATTCAACATCACAGTAATCCAAGTCTATGCCCCAACCACTGATGCAGAAGAGGCTGAAGTGGACCGGTTCTATGAAGACCTACAACACCTCCTAGAACTAACACCAAAAAATGATGTCCTCATCATCATAGGGGACTGGAATGCTAAAGTAGGAAGTCAAAAGGTAACTGGAATAACAGACAAGTTTGGCCTTGGAAAGCAAAATGAAGCAGGGCAAAGGTTAACAGAGTTTTGTCAAGAGAACACACTGGTCATAGCGAACACCCTTTTCCAACAACCTAAGAGGCGACTCTACACATGGACATCACCAGATGGGCAACACCGAAATCAGATTGACTATATAATTTGCAGTCAAAGATGGAGAAGCTCTATCCAGTCAGTAAAAACAAGACCTGGAGCTGACTGTGGTTCAGATCATGAGCTACTCATTGCAAAATTCAGACTTAAACTGAAGAAAATTGGGAAAACCACGAGGCCATTCAGGTTTGACCTAGATCGCATCCCTGATGAATATACAGTAGAGGTGAAGAATAGATTCAAGGGTCTGGATTTGATAGATAGAGTGCCTGAAGAACTATGGACAGAGGTTCGTGACATCGTACAGGAGGCAGCAATCACCACCATCCCAAAGAAAAAGAAATGTAAGAAAGCAAAGTGGCTTTCTGATGAGGCTTTACAAATAGCAGAGGAAAGAAGGAAAGCGAAAGGCAAAGGCGAAAAGGAAAGATTTACCCAACTGAACGCAGATTTCCAGAGAACAGCAAGGAGAGATAAGGAGGCCTTCCTGAATGAACAGTGCAAAGTAATAGAAGAAAACAATAGAATGGGAAGGACTAGAGATCTCTTCAAGAAAATTGGAGAAATCAAGGGAGCGTTCCATGCAAAGCTGGCCATGATAAAGGACAAAAACGGTAGGGACCTAACAGAAGCAGAAGAGATTAGGAAAAGATGGCAAGAATACACAGAAGAACTATACAAGAAAGACCTCAATGTCCTTGACAAACACGACGGTATAATCACTGACCTTGAGCCAGACATCCTGGAATGTGAAGTTAAATGGGCCTTAGAAAGCATTGCTAACAACAAAGCTAGTGGAGGTGATGGTATTCCAGCTGAGCTATTCAAAGTCTTAGAAGATGATGCTGTTAAAGTTCTGCACTCCATTTGCCAGCAAATTTGGAAAACGCAACAGTGGCCACAGGATTGGAAAAGGTCAGTATACATTCCAATCCCAAAGAAGGGCAATGCCAAGGAATGTTCAAACTATCGCACAATTGCACTCATATCACACGCTAGCAAGGTCATGCTCAAGATCCTACAAGCTAGGCTTCAACAGTACGTGGATAGAGAACTACCAGAAGTACAAGCTGGGTTTCGAAGAGGTAGAGGAACGAGAGATCATATTGCCAACATTCGCTGGATTATGGAGAAAGCAAGAGAGTACCAGAAAAATATCTACTTCTGCTTCATTGACTATGCTAAAGCTTTTGACTGTGTGGATCACAACAAACTATGGCAGGTCCTTAAAGAGATGGGAGTACCAGACCACCTCACATGTCTCTTGAGAAACCTGTATAAGGGCCAAGAAGCGACAGTTAGAACCGGATATGGAACAACTGATTGGTTCAGCATAGGAAAAGGAGTACGACAAGGATGTATATTGTCACCTTGCTTATTTAATATATATGCAGAGTACATCATGCGAAATGCTGGCCTGGATGAATCACAAGCGGGAATTAAGATTGCTGGGGAAAAGATCAACAACCTCAGATATGCAGATGATACCACTCTAATGGCTGAAAGTGAAGAGGATCTAAAGAGCCTCTTGCTCAGAGTAAAAGAGGAGAGCGCAAAAGTGGGCTTGAAGCTCAACATCAAAAAAACTAAGATCATGGCATCCGGCCCCATCACTCCTTGGCAAATAGAAGGGGAAGTCGTGGAAGTCGTGACAGACTTCACGTTCCTGGGATCCCAGATCACCGCAGACTGTGACAGCAGCCATGAAATTAAAAGATTTCCTTGGGAGGAAAGTGATGGCGAACCTAAACAGCATGATAAAAAGTAGAGACATCACCCTGCCAACAAAAGTCCGCATGGTCAAAGCAATGGTATTCCCAGTAGTCATGTATGGCTGCGAGAGCTGGACTATAAGGAAGGCCGAGCGCCGAAGAATAGATTCTTTTGAACTATGGTGCTGGAGGAGACTCTTGAGAGTCCCTTGGACTGCAAGAAGAACAAATCAGTCAATCCTCAAAGAAATCAACCCTGACTGTTCCCTGGAAGGCCAGATAATGAAACTGAAGCCCTTCCTCTTAGGGGGTACCAAATTTCTCCCTAGGCGGTGACTGCTGCTGCCATTGCCAAATCTGAGAATATCTCCTGCTTGGTGAATTTTCACATCTAGCATTCTGTATCAACATATTTAGAGGCTCTGCCTAGTTGCTGCATCTCCCGCTTTGCTCATCCTACCTAGTTGTGGGGACAGTAATTTGCTCCTTCACAATTTTGCGCTATCGTGCTGAGGAGATGGTGAGTTCCCCTGCTGCATCTCCACTTTACTGCTCTTTGGGTGGCAAGACCAAATAGGCTTGGCATATTTACAGAGATCAGGCTTTACAGCATTAAATGTAAGGAAATATAATAAATGGAAATAAAGAGTACCCATGGTTTGTTCAAAGCATCAGGCTGAGCAAGGATATAAAGAAAAAGTGAAAACACACAGTCCTCTAAACCCCTCTATTTTTTTCACCGTCAAGTTGCAGCTGACTTATGGTGAACCAATAGGGTTTTCAAGGCAAGAGACAAGCAGAAGTTGTTTGCCATTGCCTGTCTCTGCATCACAAACCTGGACTTCCTTGGCAGTCTCCCATCCAAATAATACCCAAAAGGAAGATGACTCTGAATATAAAATGTCCCGTCCCCCCCAAATGTAATTCCTAGAAACGTTCATGTTACTGGACATGTGTAATGTGTGTGCAAGTGTAAGAGTGTATTTTTTGATTACATACCTGTGGGAAAGAACTAGTATTGAATTTGAGTAAATAGAGTACTATCTAGCCTTTTGCCTGTCCCAGTCTCTAGGTGTGGCCACACAGTTTGCTGTTGGCAGTATCTTCGCTTTAAATAAGATGCTTGCGTTTGGGCCACTTTGGATCAATCACACAGCAGCCAATAAGCTGGCATCATAGTGCTGCAGGCCCATGGTTGGTTGTTCACATTGCTAACACTCTGCAACCACGGGCCCAGGGCTGGGTTGGTTGCTTTTTTCCCTGTGTCCCGCTGTATGTGTGCAGAAGCAGACAAGTGCACGTGCGGTCCTGACCGCGTTCTATGGGGGCGCCGAAGCACATGTCAGGTTGAAAAAAATGAGTGGGGTTGAAAAAAACACAAAGGGTGTGCCAGAAATGGAGTAGAATGATCACACCCCTCATGTGTTTCCATGGTGCTCCCAGGCAATCAGGCGTCCAGAAACACGCCATAGAAGCACTTCGCCGAGGTAGCCAGCGGAATTTGCTGGTGACTACTTAATCCACTTGGGGGTCATTTTAGCGTGAGGTATGGACGGTTGGGGCACGGGAGCCAGATGTGTGTGTTTGATTGCTCCCATTTGGTCTGGAGGGGGTGGGTGGCTATGTCAGGCGGAAGGGCTCATGTGATCACACCCTCTGTCTCCGTTAGGTGTGACATTCCAGCAAGGCGCCTGACAGCTAACCTTTTGCTTTAATTCAGTCAGAGCCATTAGAATAACGAAGAGCTGGGAAGCTTTGTGCTTGGGAGAGAGATGACTCACCTCCTGTAGTTTCCCTTTTGCTAATCCTTCATTAGCATTATAGCCTCTGCAGCAGGTATAGAGCGCAGCTCCCAGAAACAAAATGCTGAGCTGGATTCTAGGGTGGAGGCTCTCTGTTATTTTGGCTGCTGCACCAGATGCAGAAAACTGCTGGGAATCTAGGGAGATGATTATCATTTTAGCCTTGGATTACCTGAAAGGAACTAGAGCAGGGGTGTCAAACATGTGGCCCGGGGGCCAGATGAGGCCCCCAGAGGGCTTCTATCAGGCCCGCAGTGGAACTGGCTGTCTTCTGCTTCTTCTTCCACTTCTGCTGCTGCCGCGTCATCGTAGGTTTGCGGCTTACAGATACACACCTGAACAGCATACTCAAGATTGCAACAGCACAGACATTTTGATGCAATAACTCAGAGCAAGAGGTGTCAGTTATCAGACACTGTTAAATAAACAAAATATTGCAAGAGTGCCAATGTTTTAAGCATGCTTTTATTTTAAGTAAAAAAAAAACCTTAGTGTTTGTGTCCTTTATAAAGTTTATATCTCCGCTACCTGGCATTACATTTTATGACACACATAGCCCGGCCCAACAAGGTCTCATTTATGTCAGATCCGGCCCTCATAGCAAATGAGTTCGACACCCTTGAACTAAAGGAAGGAGGGGATAAATGAAAATTCTTCCTCCTCATACAAATCTCTCCCATCAGGATATTTGCACATTTGGTTGTGGAGTGTATCATCAGCTCACAATTGACTTATGGAGGCCTGTAGGGTTTTCAAAGCAAGAAACAAACAGAGGTGGTTTGCCATTGCCTGCCCCTGAGTAGCAACCCTTGACTTTATTCAGCCCCGTAGCGAGGGATTTTTTTGTGAGGGGCCCTGGGGGGATCTTCCCTCCTCCCCAGCAAGGGCAGCCCTTTCCTGTGGAGCGTCTCCCTCCCTCTCTCCCCGAGGAGCCCCAGTGCCCCTTCCCACATTGCCGCACCAGGGGCAGCCTGGCCTCCACCCTCGGCTCCCTCCCAGGGCTGGGAGAGGTGAGGTGGGCGGTGGCTGGGCTGGCCACGAATGTCCGGCGTGTGGGTGCACTGGGCACAGCCGGGCATGCCTGGCCAGGGCCAGATGAGGCACTCGCTTGCCTCCTTGTCTTGCCTGCCTGGGCTTACTTGCTGCTGGCGGGCCGGGCGGCAAGCGTCTCTCAGCCCAGATTCACTGCCTCTGCTGCTTCTTGTGCCTCTGCTGCTTCCTGTGCCTCTGCTGCTTCCTGTGCCTCTGCTGCTTCTTGTGCCTCTGCTGCTTCTTGTGCCTTTGCTGCTTCCTGTGCCGCCGCTGCTGCTTGTGCCACTCTTGTCCTCCCTGCCGACAGGCCCAACGAGCAATCGGGGGCGAAGGGGAGCCAAGGCTCAGGGAGGGAGGCCCATAAAAACCACTAGGGGGACGGGCCCCGTGGTAGCTACGGGCCTGACTTTATTGGTGGTCACCTATCCAAGTACTAGCCAGGACCAACCAACGTCCTCATTTGTTTTGCTGTTAGGTGACCTCCGGATGCTCTCAACTTCCCAATGGCAATGGGCCTACTGCTTTTTGGGTCCTTATTATCCAGTCTGCTCACTGGATCCTCATTACCTCTACCTGTAGATCCCTGTCCTCCACCGCATCCTGGCCATAGCCGAGCGGCCCATCTCCATAGTTGCCAGCCCTTGGACTGCACCTGCCTGGCTGAAGAGCAATGACCAGATAAAGGGGAAAGGACGGTTGAAAGGGAAAGCAGGAGACCCGTTCCACAAGACCTGGGCCAACTACTTCATCAGGTAACCATGCGTGCATCTGCAGAGGTTGGGAGGAATAAGGGTCAGTTGATCTCGCGCTCTGTTGGATGGATTTAGGGGGGGGAAAGAGGCAACTCTGCGCTTGCCCACAGACACCGTGGCAGCCTGCAGACGATGTCAGAGTAATGGCCAAATCCTTTAAGAAAGTAAACAGGAGCTGAAACAGTTTATCCCCAGAAAGTCAGGAATCGATTGCATTTTATCAGTTAGTGGTGATTTTTACAGTTCAGACTGTTTTTAATATCTGTTGCGAAGTGCTACAAAACCACTGCTTCAGAGCGGTATATCAATGTAACATCAAACTGTTACTAGTTCAGGTAAGAAACTAGACATACCTGGAATTATCCATGAGGCAGCTTCCTGATGACACTGAGCCAGTGTCATCTCAGCCTGACCCGCTTCACTGGGCTGTTGCAAAAGATAAAACGGGAGAAAGCTATGTATGCAGCCTAGGAGGAAAGGTAGGGTAAAGGACTGGAAGCTATGTATGCAGCCTTGGAGGAAAGGTAGGGTAAAGGACTGGAAGCTAGGTATGCAGCCTTGGAGGAAAGGTAGGGTAAAGGACTGGAAGCTATGTATGCAGCCTTGGAGGAAAGGTAGGGTAAAAGACTGGAAGCTAGGTATGCAGCCTTGGAGGAAAGGTAGGGTAAAGGACTGGAAGCTATGTATGCAGCCTTGGAGGAAAGGTAGGGTAAAGGACTGGAAGCTATGTATGCAGCCTTGGAGGAAAGGTAGGGTAAAGGACTGGAAGCTATGTATGCAGCCTTGGAGGAAAGGTAGGGTAAAGGACTGGAAGCTATGTATGCAGCCTTGGAGGAAAGGTAGGGTAAAGGACTGGAAGCTATGTATGCAGCCTTGGAGGAAAGGTAGGGTAAAGGACTGGAAGCTAGGTATGCAGCCTTGGAGGAAAGGTAGGGTAAAGGACTGGAAGCTATGTATGCAGCCTTGGAGGAAAGGTAGGGTAAAAGACTGGAAGCTATGTATGCAGCCTTGGAGGAAAGGTAGGGTAAAGGACTGGAAGCTATGTATGCAGCCTTGGAGGAAAGGTAGGGTAAAGGACTGGAAGCTATGTATGCAGCCTTGGAGGAAAGGTAGGGTAAAGGACTGGAAGCTAGGTATGCAGCCTTGGAGGAAAGGTAGGGTAAAGGACTGGAAGCTTGTTTTTTCCTGATTTAAGGAGAGCTGCAAATACAGGGAAGGAGCCCGGAGGGGCCCAGGGCCTCTCGTGCCGAGTGATGCTAACACCTCTCTCCTCTGTGTGCTGGAATCCAGGTTCCTAGACGAATATGCCTACTACAACGTCACATTCTGGGCCGTTACGGCTCAGAACGAGCCGGCATGCTCCTTGTTTGCCATGAAAGATTTCCCCACCATCAACTACTCACCCGAGGAGCAGCGTGACTTCGTCATGCTGGATCTGGGCCCCGCGCTGGCCTCCAGCAACCACAAAGATGTCCTTCTCATCATCCATGACGACTTGCGGAGCAACCTGCCCAAATGGGCCAAAGTGGTACGGGATCGAACGCTGGCTCTCAGCTGGGATGGTCCAGATCCGTCGGCATTTTCCGGGTGGTGGTGGTGGAAACTCAAGTCGCAGCTGACTTACGGGGACCCCTTTTAGGGTTTCCAAGGCAAGAGGCGTTCAGAGGCGGTCTGCCAGTTCCTTCCTCTGCGCAGCAACCCTGGACTTCCTGGGCGGTCTCCCATCCAAGTACGAAGCAGGGCTGACCCGGCTTCGCTTCTGCGATCTGACGAGATCGGCCAAGCCTGGGCCATTTCCCAAGGTCTGGTTAAACTTGTTGCCCGCTCTGGGTTGGTGGTACAAGGGGCTGCAAAGTCAGTCGGCTCCACATTCTGCCACGTTCTGCATAGAACCCGTGAGCTGACCGTTCCTGCCCTTGCTCCGACCCTGACCTCATAGCTGGTCAGGCTGCCAACCTCCAGGAGGGGCCTTGGGTTCTCCTGGAATCACAGCTGAGCTCCAAGCTACGGAAATCAGTTCCCCTGGAGCAATGGCAACACCAGAGGGTGTCATGTGGCATTAGGGTTTAAGAACATAAGAGACGCCAACGTTGGATCAGGCCAAAGGCCCATCCAGTCCAACACTCTGTGTCACACAGTGGCCAGAAATACCAGGTGCCATCAGGAGGTCCACCAGTGGGGCCAGGACATTAGAAGCCCTCCCACTGTTGACCCCCCCAAGCACCAAGAAGACAGAGCATCACTTGCCCCAGAGTCCCTATCTAAGGTCCAAAGGACAAGCTGGCGGGGGGACTTACCGGGACACTCCAGGAGAGGGAAGGGAAGAAGCACGCTGTGCCTACGTCACCTACAGGTGATATAGGCACATCAGGGACGTCGGAGGGTGACGCTCTGGTTTTTGGGCAAAACTCTATGGTTTGAAGCTAATAGAGTTTTGCTCAAAAACCAGAGTATCCCCCCGCCACGTCACCAATGTGCCTATGTCACTTCCGGGTGATGTAGGCATGTTATGTTATTTCCAGCTTCTTGCCTGTTTTTTTTTTTTTGGGGGGGGGTAATTCCCTAGCAGCAAGGAGTGCCCGGTGGCCATTTCCCCCACTTTCTGATAGTCCTTTAAAAAAAAAATCATTAATTTCAAAATCTTACAAATTATTCACGAGCTTTTTTGCAACAAGAAAAAAAAATTAACCTTCTTTAATACTAATCCACTACTCTGTTCTGCTTCTACTTCATTCGTATATTATAGTTATTCATTAAATTCATTCTGGCCGCTGTGTGACACAGAGTGTTGGACTGGATGGGCCTTTGGCCTGATCCAACATTGGCATCTCTTATGTTCTTATGTTCTTAAGTTTGGTAGGCTTCAATAAATATTTCTGTCTCTCAAGATTACTCCAGTACCAATGCAATTATAAACTCTATTTCCCATCATTTCCCTTGTCTCTATTTGAGCAATGTTCTGTTAGATCTCCTTAGGTTTTATGACCATATGTTCTGTAGATATTTCATTAAAAAATTTATATTGCAAGATGAAGTTCTTTCTGATAGCCCTGAAGTGGGGGGAGGGGCTCCAACCCGGGGGATCCCCCCCCCCGTGTCCAGCTGGGGACTGGCAACCCTCTGGCCCAGTCTGCATCTAGCATTTGCTCTGCTGTTATACCAAACGCACACTAGAACAGAAATTCCCCGTCTACATTGCATGCCACTTTCACTTTGATTGAGTGTCGCATTTTATGGCAGTGTCCAGACTGCATGCTGCTTTCACTTTGTTTGATCTCTGGTTTTATGGTGGCTGTCTGCATAGATTTATGGCTGTTTTATGGCCATTGGGGGGGTTTTGATTCTGCAGTCAGTATGGTCTTGGCCTCCGGGGTAGTTGAATGTGGTTTTGAACTGCATCTTTTTCTGTTCCAGTGTGGGTTTGGTAAAACAACTGTAAAGGTAAAGGTAAAAGGTTCCCTTGCTCGAAAGCCAGCCGAATCCGACTCTAGGGTTGCGGTGCTCATCTCCGTTTCAAAGCCGAAGAGCCAGCGCTGTCCGAAGACGATTCTGTGGTCATGTGGCCGGCATGACTAAACACCGAGGCGCACGGAACGCCGTTACCTTCCCACCGAAGTGGTCCCTGTTTATCTACTTGCAATTTCTTGCTTTCGAACTGCTCGGTTGGTGGTTCCTCCCCTCTAGAGTTGCCAGTTCTGGGGTGAGAAATTCCAGGAGATTTCGGGGGTGGAGCCTGTGGAGGGAGGGGCTTTGGGAGGAGAAGGGAGTGCGGGATGTGTTGGCAGAGACTCCGCCCTCCAGGGCAGCCATCTTCTTCACTGGAATTGATCTCTGTTGTCTGGATATCAGTTGTGATTCCTGGAAGATTCCCCAGGCCCCACCTGGAGGTTGGCCACCCTACTTGTAATGATTCTTTGAACTTAGATCATGAGAAGGAGGGTGGGAAGGGATGAGCCAGTGCCCGGCTCTCCCGCTCTCACATGCCCAGGGCAATCCGGATGGCCACTTTGGGGTCAGGAAAGAATTTTTCTCCAGGTCCGAATGGCCCAGGCATCCTTGGGGCTTTTTGCTTCTAGCCATAGTAGCAGACAAAACAGGCACCCCTAGCATATAATTGTAGAAAACAGGAGACAAATCCCAAAGGAAGACCATCAAAGATTATAGACACTTGAAATGTCTGAGTTCAGGAAATGTTGAATAAGTGTTTAAACGTCAAAAAAAACATCTATAATGAGTCAGTGGTCCACAACCCAAAGCAAATACAATGCTCTCAAATATAATCATACAAGAAAGGGGACCCGCGATACTCGCACGGGGGGGGGGAGCTCCAGGCAGAGCAGGAGGAAGAGGAAGCAGCAGCAGGTAAGTCTCCCCCCCATCCCCGGACACCAGCGGCATGGCCTGAGTGGCTACCAGCCATGAAGCGAGCCGATTCCCCCCGTCCCCGATCTCTTCCACCCCCCTTTCCCCTCGTCTCCTCCCCCACCAGCGGCAGCTTCCAGCCGCTGGGCCTGGCCGATCTCTTCCACCACCCCTCCCCCGGTCTCCTCCCCCACCCCCCTCCCCCCCCCCCGGCAGCAAGGCCCGAGCAGCTTGCACCCGCCGGGCCTCACTGATCTCCCCCCGTCTCCTCCCCCCCCAGGTCTCACAGCAAGGCCTGAGTGTCTTGCACCTGCCGGGCCTCACTGATCTCTCCCCCCGGTCTCCTCCCCCACCCCCGGTAGCGAGACCTGAGCGGCTTGCAGCTGCTGGGCCTCGCTGATCTCCCCCCGGCTTCTCCCCCACGGCTCTGGTGGCGAGGCCCAAGCGGCTTGGACCCGCCAGGACTCGCCAATCTCCCCCCTGGTCTCCTCTCCCACCCCCAGCAGCCGCCGGGCCTCACCGATCTTCTTTTTCCCCTTCCCCCCAGCTCCAGTGGTCTCCTCCTCCGCCACTGCTGCTGATCTCTTCCTCCCTCCCCCTGCTCCTGCGGCAAGGCCTGAGCAGCTTCCAACTGCCAGCCCGCCACAGTTCGCAGAGCATTCCCTGTGCATGGGCAGGGAAGGGTCTCTTACTTTTGGGGAAAATTAAATATCGCCTCCCCAACTTTTTAGATTTTTGTGCACACCTGGGGACTGCCCCAAATGTGTAGGAAAATCTCCCTGCCCCCCAGGTGCCCCCGATACGCGGATTTAGATATCCGCACGCAGGGGTCGTCTTGACTATTAGTATATAGATGTGCTCATGGCATTATCATACATCAACACTGAATTACAAATAAACATGATAGTAATTGTACTCACGGGAGCTGATACCAAGGTATGCGCATAAATCCAACCGATCGATTCGCCTTGCTTAAATGCAATAAAAGTGGCTGACAGCAACCAGGGCAGGGCCTTTTTGACCAGGGGAAGAGAGTGCAGCCACCTTTTCCTGGCATTGCTGCTTCCATCTTGACCCTCTCCCCGACTGCTTCTTGAAGACAGTCTCATCATTTTGTAAACTGGCCTTTCTTCCAAGGTGTTTCTGTTTTAAAAGTAGCTGTACTCACTGGCATTTCAATGGAGAACATTTGTACGCAGAAGGCACCTATTGGCTAGCGTTTGTGCTGTCACAACCCCCAGAACTCTGGAATTTTTGGAACTAAAAAAAAAAATCACAAAGTTTTTTTTAAAGAAGGTAGAGGAAGAACAGCAAAAAGGGAACGTATAGATGTGATAATTCAGTTTCTTAAAAGTGGCCTCACGTATGATGGGAAGGGCATGATGGATAACTGAACCAGCATCTGATTTGCTAGTACATAAGTCTGTCATTCAGATGCGAAACTGAGAGGAAACAGGGATTATGCAACGGGGGATGAACCGGAGGTCACTTTTTGATATTGTCCATCTTCCCCCCAACTTCACTTCTTTTTTTGTCAGGTCCTTGGGAACAGCAGTGCAGCCAAGTACGTGTCTGGCATTGGAGTCCACTGGTACCTGGATAAAGTGTTCCCTGCTGAATGCACCCTGGGGGCCACCCATCGCCTCTTCCCAGATTATTTCCTGCTCTACACAGAGGCTTGTAATGGCTACGAGACGTGGGCCGCTAAAGTGGACCTGGGCAGCTGGGGCAGAGGCGTTCGCTACAGCAAAAATATCATCGATGTAAGTATAAGAACATATGAATGTAAGAATAGCCCTGCTGGATCAGACCATTCCATTCCATTCTTCTATTAGTGCTCGAAGAAGAAGAAGAAGAAGAAGAAGAAGAAGAAGAAGAAGAAGAAGAAGAAGAAGAAGAAGAAGAAGAAGAAGAAGAAGAAGAAGAAGAAGAAGAA
>NW_015171502.1:2687382-2687874 GCF_001447785.1 Gekko japonicus | reverse complement strand
GTCCGCACACTTAACCACTACACCGCACACTTAACCACTACACACTTAACCACTACACCAAACTGGCTCTCACCAGGGGTGGCCAAACTTGCTTAACGTAAGAGCCACATAGAATAAAACATCAAATGTCTGAGAGCCGCAAGACAAATTTACACACACGTATTTATTAACATTAAATGAGACCGCCAAAAATAAAGGCAAAAGGGGTAAAAACAGATATTGATAATGATATTTATTTTCCAATGATATTTATTTCGTTGGCTAATGGTATTTATTTGTCTGAGAGAGAAAGAGAGAGGTAAAGAGAAAGAATGAAAGAGGCGGAAAGAGAGAAAGAGAGAGAAACAAAGAAAGCAAATTGATGGGGAAGTGAGGGAGTGGGAAGGAAGGAAAAGAGAAGAAGGAAGGAAGGAAGGAAGGAAGGAAGGAAGGAAGGAAGGAAGGAAGGAAGGAAGGAAGAAAGGAAGAAAGGAAGAAAGGAAGAAAGGAAGA
>NW_015171502.1:2673468-2687277 GCF_001447785.1 Gekko japonicus | reverse complement strand
GGAGGTTAGTCCCCCCCCACCCCGCTGGTTCCTCCCTGTCTCCTACACCCCCCTGCTCTATTCCCCCCCCTTTCCTCCCCCCGGCTCCGAAGCTCTTACCCCCGCCTCCGAAGTGAGGCCCCCCTCCCCGCCTCCAAAGCAATGATTCGGGTCTGGCAGTGAGGCTCGAGCGGCTTGCAACCGCCGGGACTCACTGGTCTTGCAACCGCCGGGACTCGCTGCTCTCTTCCCCCCCCCAAGCGGTGGCGGTGGCAAGGGAGTTCGCAGAGCATTCCCTGCACATGCGCAGGGGACGCTCTGTCACTTTTGGGGGGATTTAAGTATCCCCCCGATATTTTTCCAGGGTTTTTAGATTTTTGTGCACACCTGGGGACTGCCCCAAGTGTGCACAAAAATCTCCCTTCTTCCCAGGTGCCCCTGATGCGCGGATTTAAATGCCTCCCCATGCCTCCCCCAGCTTGCCTGCCTGCAGAGTCCCCCCTTCCCTGGCTGGTGGCTGCTTTTCAGGCAGTTGTCAAAATGCTGCCGAATTTCAGCGGCGGCTTTCGGTGGCGGGCTGAATCAGATTAGAGAATCTGATTTGGCCCATGGCTTCCTGAAAGGGGGCCGAATAGGCTATTTTTAGGGGTGCATTCGGTTCGGATGAACCGAATGCACCTTCCTAGGGGCTAGCTAATAAACCACACAGTAAAACAATTATCCAGGCAGTAAAGGGTAACAAAAGAATTTATTTGAATAAAGGAACATCTCACAGCTAAAAATTCAGTGGGGATGTTCAATGTGTTACAGCCAGGAGCTTACTTAAATATTTTTCTTGCTCCTCCTCACTTTACATCATCACTTTAGACATGCTCAGTTCAGATTTCTTTGTCTGGTCAGTCATCAATCACATATTTGATACACAGGATGTTATTTGGCCGCATTCAACTCCTACAATGCAGGTGCACTGCTCATTATGTTGATTTATATTTCTGTTCACATCTTTTGGCTGTCTTCCTAGACTCCTTTCACCTTTGAATGAGCCCTCAGGCTGAGTTCATTTTTAGTACAAAACTTAGATGTTTTCATTACAAAAATGGTTCTTTTACATTAATACATGCATATAAATGTCTAACAATATTCAAAGTATTTTATAAGCTTATTTTCACTAAAATATACAAAATATGAAAACATATGTCATTACAATGACATTCTAAAGAATTAAACCTTTTACATGAATTGTTTTAGTGTTTTAAAGTAGCCTATGGCATAAAGCTCTTGTAGAGGCACTGAATCTATCAGTTTTTATTTTGGTCCATCAGAATATTTTTGGTAATTTTATAAATCTTCTTTTTGTCTAAATTAAAAACTCTTCATTTTTAGAATACACCATCTTATTTTAGCCAGCAGAGGCCCTCCTTTTGTATAATATAAATTATATTTATTTTATAATTGGCTTCCAGTATCTATGACTTCATCTGCTTGTTAGTAGCTTGTTAATCCTTAAAAATTTAAAAGCACACAATAACTTATGATCCATCTGAACTTCTTAATGTTTTCCTAAACCTTTTGGAACATCTCCCAACTTTCCGCTTGCTAATTTCAAACACGGTTCCTTAAAAACTTAACTAGTTTTCTCTTTTACATTAAACATACAAAAACATTTTATCCATAAACTTTCATTCTCAGCTATAAACATTCAGAGATATTTACCTTTTAACAATTAAAAGCACCCTTAAAAACTTAGATTTATTTTGCATGGAAAATACAGTTGAACTTTATTTAACCCTATTAATTTTGACATCCTTTAGCTTAGCTTGTGAATCCTTGCCAGGACAGTTTTAAGTGTATAAAAACATCTTGACCAATCTGTCTCTAGTTCCTGTGGAATAAAGGATGGAACATCAATCTCTTAACTGACAATTAATTCCTGTGGTGCTTTTATACCAGTCCAGTTCATGTAAGTGTCTATACAAACCAACAGAGAGTCTTTTCTATTTAGAATAATAATCTACAAAAGGCAAGTATATAGAGATATTGCTTATAGATTCTAATAGTTCAATATTGATATGTTAAAACACTCCAAGCTTATTTAGAATTACTAAAAAAATCAGAAGCTGAAACGACCTCCTGAACTCAGTTTTTGAAATAGAGAGGCTCTCATAAATCTTAAAGGTTGACAATTAGAAAGTATGTCCTAATTGAAGATTGGCTCAGTTACCTGGGACAGAAACACCTGCAGTTTACTTCCAATTAAAATTAGCTTTTCTTTGAAGCAAGGGCTGGAACATGTTAATTAAGTTTGGTTTAAAACACCTGTGTTCTTTACAACTCAAACTGATTGTTAATTCTCCAGGAGAGTCCCAAAGAATTTATCCCAAAGGTTTCCTGGAAATCAACAATAATCAATAGAAAATCATTTGAACCCTGGGTATCCCCTACAATAAGAAGAAGATCAGACCAGTGAGGGTCCACCTAGTCCTGTCTCACATGGTGGCCAAGCAGTTCCGCTGGAGGGCCAACAACAGGGCAAAAAGGCTGAGACCTTCCCCTCATAAGAACATCAGAAGAGCCCTGCTGGATCAGACAGTGAGGGTCCATCTAGTCCAGGATCCTGTCTCACATGGTGGCCAAGCAGTTCCGCTGGAGGGCCAACAACAGGGCAAAAAGGCTGAGACCTTCCCCTGATAAGAACATAAGAAGAGCCCTGCTGGATCAGACCAGTGAGGGTCCCTCTAGTCCAGCATCCTGTCTCACACAGTGGCCTCAACCAGTTCCTCTGGAGGGCCAACAACAGGGCATAGAGGCTGAGGCCTTCCCCTCACAAGAACATCAGAAGAGCCTTGCCGGATCAGACAATAGTCCATCTGGTCCAGCACCCTGTCTCACACAGTGGCCAACCAGTTCCTCTGGAGGGGCAACAACAGGGCAGGGAGCCCCAGGTCATCCCTAATGTTGCTTCTTGCATCAGATATTCAGAGGACTGCCTCTGGATGTGGCACCTGAGGACCCTCCCTGGATCAACTGAGCATAGTGTGGAGAGAGGAGAAACGGCTTCAACACTCTGGAGTAGATGGCACCGTTCTCCAAGTAGCATTCTTGTAGCTTATGGGGCCTTTCTCCCACTTGACCAGGTCTTCCTCCCACGGAAGAGCCACGAGCATTTATTTAATTAATTCATTCACTTATACCCCACCTTTCTTGCCAGTGGGGATCCACAGCAGCTTGCCGCATTCTCCCCTTCTCCGTTTCCTCCTCACAACAACCCTGTGGGGTAGGTCAGGCTGCGGAACTGTGGCTGACCCAAGGTCACCCTGTGAGCTTCCGTGGGACGAGTGGGGGATTTGAACCTGAGTCTTTCGGATTCTAGTCTGACATGCTTCACCACCACACCACGCTCGGAGGAATGATGATGGTTGCCAGCCTCCAGGCAGTTTCTGGAGATCTCCCGCTGTTACGATTGATCAACGTCAGTTCCCCTGGGGAAAATGGCTGCTTGGGAGGGTGGGGCTCTGTGGCATTGTGCCCTGCTGAGGCCCCTCCCCAGGGTCCACCCCCCTCCCAATCTCCAGGTATTTCCCAGCCCAGAGCTGGCAACTCTAAGGCTCCTCAGATTGGAGGAAGGCTTCCAACTGGAGCCAAGAAAGCAAGGTGGGGTATCAATATTCGAAGAAAGAAATGATAAACAGAATGAGCTCAGTGGGGAGGTAGGATGTGGATAGGTTCCACCCCAGGATGCCCTTGCTGCTCCCAACTGAGGGGTGACATGATTGAGGTTTATAAGATTATGCATGGGAAAGAGCAGGTAGAGAAAGAGGCACATTTCTCCCTTTCTCACAATACAAGAACTCTGATGGGCACTCCATGAAATTGCTGAGCGGTCGGGTTAGAACGGATAAAAGGAAGTCCTTCTTCACCCAAAGAGTGATTAACACATGGAATTCACTGCCATAGGAGGTGGTGGCAGCTACAAGCATGGACGGCTTCAAGAGGGAATTAGATAAGCATATGGAGCAGAGGTCCATCAGTGGCTATTAGCCACAAGGTATAGATAGGGGTTCTGGGGCAAGTGATGCTCTGTCTTCTTGGTGCTGGGGGGGGTCAACAGTGGGAGGGCTTCTAGTGTCCTGGCCCCACTGGTGGACCTCCTGATGGCACCTGGTATGTCTGGCCACTGTGTGACACAGAGTGTTGGGCTGGATGGGCCTTTGGCCTGATCCAACATTGGCGTCTCTTATGTTCTTATGTTATGTTCAAATCCCTTCCAGTGGCACCTGCCTCCTCCCACCCGGTGGCGGACCAACCTTTTTGGACCCTGAAGCTTGAACTGTTATGGGGGCCCCTTCTCAACCAGCAACAATAGAGCAACATCCAACAACGTCCAAAGGTCCAAATGGTGGAGAACGGGGTGGTGGGGTGGAGCCCTTGGAAATGGGCCATACATCAAACCCCTACTATATATATATATATATATATATATATATATACACACACACACACACACACACACACACACACACACACACACACACATACCACTGTTGTCTTCTTCAGTGGGTTTGTTCCACGGCAGATCACCACAATTTTTTTTTTAATTTAACCGCTATGTCTCAGATTTTGATTACAATCACTGTACTGGGTTATTCCACATGTCAAAGTACTTCAGCCCACTGGCTTATGATGCTGTCACTAAAACAGCCTTATTTTAATAACAAACACTTGTTTTTAAAAAGCCATCAATTTTGTTGAGAAATCCACTCGTGAAAAGAAACGTTGCTTCGGGGCCCCTCCGGGATCAGGGGCCCTGAAGCTTAAGCTTCATTAGTTTCAGAGTAGATCCGTCCCCTGATCCCACCCCATTTGTGGCTGTTTTCCCCGCCGCCTTCTTCCAGTCTCATCCACAGAGGTTGGATGAAGGGAACTGGGGAAGGCTGGCTCGCCTCGCCAGGAGGGATTCTAACTGGCCATTAGGAGAAACAGAGTGCTGCTGAGCCAGATGGGACTTGGGAGGAACCAAGAGGGCTCTTCTTGTCCAAAGTTATAACCCAGCATGGTGTACTCAGGGGTCTCCCCACTCTTTTCTAGCCCGTAGTGCGTGTGAGAGAGATGTCCACATCAGGTGCACACAATCCAGGCCTCGTCCACTTTGGGGGCAGCTGCCTTGGGCCCCCCCATAACCCCAAGGAGCTGCGGTGGCTCAAGTGGTTAAGACACTGAACTGCAGGCTGTGGAAGGTCGGTAGTTCAGCAGTTCGAGACCCGAGTGTGCCGCATGACGGAGTGAGCTCCCGGCTCTAGTTCCAGATCCTGCCAACCTAGCAGTTCGAAAGCAAGAAATTGCAAGTAGATAAATAGGTACCGCTTCAGTGGGAAGGGAACAGCGTTCCATGCGCCTTGGTGTTTAGTCATGCCGGCCACATGACCACGGAAACGTCTTCGGACAGCGCTGGCTCTTCGGCTTTGAAACGGAGATGAGCACCGCAACCCTAGAGTCGGACTCGACTGGCTTTCGAGCAAGGGACACCTTTAGCTTTACCTTTACATAACCCCATGGCCTTGAGCAACCGTTTCCCCTTTTGCCCCACAGACCCTTCAAAATTTTGTCGTTGGTTGGATCGACTGGAACCTGGCTCTGGATATGAAGGGAGGCCCTAACTGGGTCAAGAATTTCGTGGACAGCCCCATCATTGTGGATGCCACAAAAGATGAGTTCTACAAGCAGCCGATGTTCTACCACCTGGCTCATTTCAGGTAGTTCTCGCTTCCCAGCAGCAGGGGGCGGTACTCCGACTCCCCTCCCCCCAGGCAGTGAAATTGAGAGTTGAGCTGGGATAGATTCTAGGAGGTCCGGGACTCAATCAACGTGATTATTTTATATGCAAACTTCAAGTGCGCTGCTTCTCTCTGGACCCTTCTGCCTTTCCATGATTTCACCTGCTGAAACCACCCCACCACCACCCCAGTTCCATTAGCCTAAGAAGGAAAAGAGAAAACACACATGCAGCCAATGGTCCCTCTAAACTGTGGAGTCTTGTGAGCAAAAACTCTACTTTGCGAGCTACTGGCATGAAAGTTGTGGGCAAGCGATTTGGCTGCTGCATAAATGAGTTTGCTCTGGAGCCATCCTTCCTGAGCTAAGATAAAAATGTGTGAGCCGGAGGCTAAAAAACTGTGAGCTGGCTCACACTCACTCAGCTTAGCGGGAACACCGCAAGCAGCTGCCTTATTCTGAATCGAACCATAATTACATCGAGCCCAGCACTGTCTACTCAGACTGGCAGCGGCTCTCTGGGGTCTCAGGCTGAGGTCTTTCCCATCACCTACTGCCTGGTCCTTTTAACTGGAGATGCCGGGGATTGAACCTGGGACCTTCTGCACACCAACCAAGCAGAGGCTCTTCTGCTGAACTGCAGCCCATACTTAGAAAGGTTGCGGCTCTCCAGGGTTTGGGGGACAAGGCTTTCCCCTCACCTACAGCTTGATCCTTTTAATTGGAGATGCCGGGGATTGAACCTGGGACCTTCTGCAAGCAAAGTATGTGAAAGCACACATTTTGTATGTGAACAGACTCAGAGCTGCCTTCTACTGAGTCAGACCCTGGGTCTACCAAGGTCAGTCCAGTCTACTCAGACTGGCAGCAACTCTCCAGGGTCTCAGTGGAAATCTTTCCCATCACCTACTGCTTGGTCCTCTTTAACTGCAGATGCCGGGGATCGAAGCTGGGACTTTCAGCCTGCAAAGCAGAGGCTCTTTTCACTGAGCCACAGCCCCTCCATCTCTTTGCCCCTTCTAGAACTAATGGGAAAGTGATACCAATAAAAATTAACGACGGAAACTTCTATTGAAAATAATACAACACTTTAGTAAATAATTCCTGCCAACCTAGCAGTTCGAAAGCAAGAAATTGCAAGTAGATAAATAGGTACCACTTCGGTGGGAAGGTAACAGCGTTCACATGACCACAGAAACATCTTCGGACAGCGCCGGCTCTTCGGCTTTGAAACGGAGATAAGCACCGCAACCCTAGAGTCGGATTAGACTGGCTTTCGAGCAAGGGAACCTTTACCTCTACCTTAGTAAATAATAACACCAATACCAATAAATTCACAGGTTACAGGATGCCAGTTGCCAACTAATCCAACTAATCCAACAGGATGTAGTTAAACAATCGAATAAAGAAATAGCTAGAACATCCTATAACATACAGAGTAACTACATGAAGACATAACGAACGTAATGAGGATAAATAATGTCAGTAAGAGCGATAACAAGGTTCCGGTTTATTTCCCTTGTTTCCTTAAACGTTCTTCCTCAGTCGCTGTGAGACAAGAAAAAGAAAACAAAATGCATTGTGGTGGGCAGTGCTATTTTTGGGCAGGAGCGCACAGGAACGGAGTTCCGGCTGGCTTCAGAGTTGGCCACGCCCACTACAGCCAAAACCTCTCTGTGTGTGGCTACAGAGGGAAGGCCTGGACAGCAGGCCGGGCCCGGGGGGGGGGGCCTAGAAGGATCGGGGAGGCATTTAAATGCCTCCCCATGCCTTCCCCAGCCTGTCCAAGGGCTGGCTTGTCCAGGCTCCCCACAGCTGCGGGGCGTTCCAAGGGTGCCCGGGGAAGCCAAGGGAAGGCAGTTTAAACTGCCTTCCCTCCCCTTCAAGGGGGGGGCTTGCCCGGGCTCCCTGCAGCCACGGGGCGCCCAGGCAAGCCAAGGGAAGGCATGGGGTATGGCCTAGTATGCTAATGAGCTGTGCTGTCTGGGGGTGTGGCCTAATATGCGAATGAGTTTCTGCTGTTGGGTGTGGCCTATTATGCTAGTGAGTTCCTGCTGGGCTTTTTCTACAAAAAAAAAGCCCTGGCGGTGGGTATCCAAGTCAATGCTTACAAAACTCAAAATTCGAACACTCGGGAGTACACTGACTTACCTATTGCAGAACAATAATTCTGTCCTGAATGAAACCGTGAGCAAAGGTTTTCAAACCTCCCACAGGAGTAGCCTGGGTGATAACCTCCTGGTCTCCCATCGGGGATACAGAGTGGCAATATATTAAGAAATGATAAATGAGGAGCGCAGCAAAACGCTCCCCATAGTTTGAAGTAGTGTGCTGTAACCATTAAAGAGGAGCTGCGGTGGCTCAAGTGGTTAAGATGCTGAACTGCAGGCTGTGGAAGGTCAGTAGTTCAGCAGTTCGAGACCCGAGTGTGCCGCATGACGGAGTGAGCTCCCATCTCTAGTTCCATCCCCTTCCAACCTAGCAGTTCGAAAGCAAGAAATTGCAAGTAGATAAATAGGTACCACTTTGGTGGGAAGGTAACAGCGTTCCGTGCGCCTTTGTGTTTAGTCATGCCGGCCACATGACCACGGAAATGTCTTTGGACAGCACTGGCTCTTCGGCTTTGAAACGGAGATGAGCACCGCAACCCTAGAGTCGGATTCGACTCGCTTTCGAGCAAGGGAACCTTTACCTTTACTATCAGGCCTATCTTAAATTGTACTCAAACTACTAAACACATTTCCGGGCAAATTGCCAAAGAGTTACAGCCTGGAAGCTGCTACAGGATTGAGACTATCAGTAAGTAATTTAAAGTAGCATAATGCCCCAAGTAAAAACAGCCCCTGGGCTGCACTTGGTACAAATCTAACGTACTGTAGCAAACTTCCCCAGTAGTTTAAAGTTAAGGAAAAACGATATTACCTTATATCAACAAGGAACATATACTCCACAATCAATTCAGCACAGCCTGATAACATTCAAAGATGGAAAGTTCTCATATGTGGGTGGAGCAGAACCATAGTTATAGTGGTAGTGACCTCCAGATGTTCTTGATAACAAAGGTATATTCACAAAGTATATTTTACTAAGCAACATTGACATCTAGTGGTATAATCAGTTACATACATTCCAAACTCATAGCCAAAAAATTGTTCTACTATAAAACCTCTACAAAAAACCAGAAAGGTCCATAGATGAATTCAGACCATCAGGTGAAACTGTTCTCAGTTTATGTACATAGAAAACCTCCTGTTGTGATAAAGTTTTTTGAACATCTATCCTGTTGAAAGGATATTGATAAATTACAGTAAATCTTAGTTCTTCAGGTTTGTGACCTAGCTGCTGACAGTGGGCACCCATGGGTACTTCTGGAACAGCGTGACGTAAATGAGAGAGATGTTCCATAATATGAACTTTTACTGGGCGTGTACTCATACCCACATAGATTTTAGAACATGGATAGATGGCAATGTACAGGACATTACGTGACACACATGTTGTCAGATGTTTGTAAGGTGTAGAAGCCTTCAGGATGTCTAAATTCAGATAGTTCCAATGTTTGTGCATGTATCTGACAATTTCTGCAATGAAAATGTCCTCTAGTGGCAGACATATTGCTAGATCACCTAATAAAGTCCGATCAAACTAATGTATTTTTGAGGGACTTAGTTCCCATTATCCTAGACAAAAGATGTCAATGTTTCAATAAGATTCTTTTAATGGCATATGCATGTTCTGAAAATTCAAAAGCACAAGTGATACGAGAGTCCTGCGTCTTCATTCCCTCCCCTCCTGCGTCTTCATTCCCTCCCCTCCTGCTGGCTCCCAGCCCTCCTGCGGGGGGCGGGTATATTCATTGGGGTTCGCCGCCTCCTCTCCCATTTTTGTCCCACTTCCCTGCCTCTCTCCTGGCCTCGTAACCCCCGTGACAGAATCGCGACCCGCACGGCTTGAGTGGCGCGTCTTGTCCAGGGCCCGTCATCTTCGGAGCGCCTCATTTTAATCTCTCTCCTCTCCTGCCCAGCAAGTTCATCCCCGAGGGCTCCGTTCGAGTAGGACTGACCAGCAACAGCTGGTTGGGTTGCAGGCTGCATACGGTGGGCTTCCTGAGACCGGATGGGGCTGCCGTGGTGGTCGCGCTGAACAAGTAAGTGAGAAGACGGGCTGTGATCTTCCCTCGCTCCTTGGACGGATGGGGTGTGGCGTGGGGACTTGGCCGAAAGGGCTCTCTTGGTAGCCAGTTAGCACTCGCCTGTCTGGAAGGCGTAGGGGGTCCTCCGTTATTCGTTTCTAGAGCTGTGTGTGGCACTCTGTGGAGTAACAGTCCCCAAGAAGGCCCACATTGGTGATAAATTGGACAGCACGTAGGGTTGCCAGCTCAAGATTGGGCAATTCCAGGTGGCTTTGGGGGGGAGCCTTGGGAGGGCGGGGTTTGGGGGAGGGGAGGGGCCTCAGCAGGGTATGAGGCCACTTGGGTTGCCAACCTCCAGGCTACCTGGAGAAAATGGCCCCTTTGGAAGGGGGACTCTGCGGCCATTATATCCCTCCCCTCCTCAGGTTCCACTCCCAAAATCTGCGGGCATTTCCCAACCTCGAGCGGGCAGCCCTAGATGCCACACAGTTCACCCTCCAGAGTAGCCATTGTCTTCAGGGGAAATTGTCTCTGTCGCTGGGAGATCAGTTGTGGTTCCAGGAGATCTCCAGGCCCCATCTGGAGGTTGGCAATCCTAACTCTGAGGTTGCAGGTGAAGGATACTCCATGGGGTGTTTCTTCATGTATTCTATTGTATTTTATCTATTCAACCCGGCTTTGCCGCATGTTAGCCGCCCTGAGCCGTTGGGAGGGTGGGATACAAACCTAATAAATAAATAAATAAAGGTAAAGGTAAAGGTTCCCTTGCTCGAAAGCCAGTCGAGTCCGACTCTAGGGTGGCGGTGCTCATCTCCGTTTCCAAGCCGAAGAGCCAGCGCTGTCCGAAGACGTTTCCGTGGTCATGTGGCCGGCATGACTAAACACCAAGGCGCACGGAACGCTGTTACCTTCCCACCAAAGTGGTACCTATTTAGGTACTTGCAATTTCTTGCTTTTGAACTGCTAGGTTGGCAGGAGCTGGAACGAGAGACGGGAGCTCACTCCGTCATGCGGCACACTCGGGTCTCGAACTGCTGAACTACCGGCCTTCCACAGCCTGCAGTTCAGCGTCTTAACCAATTGAGCCCCCGCAGCTCAATAAATAAATAAATAAATAAATGTAAAAACAGACAACCGTAGCAGAGAGAAAGGTTTTCCACACACACACACCTTTGCTCGCTCCACTTGCCAGGTTTTTTTTTTTAAAGTTTATTTATCATTTTTCCATAACAAAAAAGAAAACATATATGCATGATAAATACAGAATGCTTTTGGAGTTTACATTTACAAACATTTACATTCCACTTGCCAGTTCTGTCGGTTTCCGTTTCTCAGGACAGAGAGGAACCTACCCAAACAGACCCACCCTTTGGAGCCCTCTGAGTTCGGCTTCCACTCGGGGAAGTGCCTTCTCACCAGGTGTGGCGCCCCGGGAACTACTGAGGTGAACTGGTGTGGTTAGCCCAGTCACCATTAGTTAGCAGAGTGCTTAAATGAAGCTACAGAAGCAGGAGCGTCCCTTCGCCAGGTCACTCACTACAGACAACCTACAGAGAGCCACGCTGCAAGTTCAGAACAGAAATACGCCTCTCTTCATTTGAGAAGTTCACTTTGGGTAGGAAAGAGCAGAGATGGATGGACTACTAATTTACTAGCTAAAGGGTGGAGGCGGATGGCGAGACGCCCATCTGCCTCGCGGTGCCAAGAGAGGACCGCATGTCCCTCTCTTTGTGAGTGCAGGTTAGGGATCCCAAGTCCCCCCGGGGGGCGGGGAAACCCCCGCCCCAGAGGCCCGTTCCCCGGCGGCGCCGGATCGGGCCCCGGGGGGAACTCCGCCCCGACGTGCGTGTCACCTGGAAGTGACGGGAAGATGCCAGGCACGCTGGGGGCGGGGCCACAGCCATCCAAGGGAAAACTCCCGGCGAAGATCCACTTGGCAACCCTAGTGCAGGTAGAGAGCACGTCTTCATCCAGAGAGAGAGAGAGGAGGAAGAGGAGGAAGGGGAAATTGATCCCTGAGAACACAATCTGCCTATCAAAGAGGACAGTGGCAGACGAGTAGATGCAGGAAGAAAGGTCAGTGTGCCTGTCTAGCGATCTAGCCTCTCTTGCCGCTCAGTCTGGAGGTCTGAGACAGGGGACATCGCGTCTGGGACTTCCAACAGGGACTGCCTCCCACCCCCGTGTTTCGGGGGATCCCCAGGGCCCTCCACGACCCCTTCTCACCCCAGCCTTTCCTCTCCCTCCAGCTGCTTCTATGACGTGCCGTTCAGCATCACAGATGGCCCGGTGGGCGTCCTCGAGGATGTCGCTCGTTCGTACAGCATCCAGACCTACCTGTGGAAGCGTGCGTGACCCTGAAAGGTGCTCCAGGTGCTGTGGTAGACGGAAGTCCCCCCTGGGGGAATCGTGTCCGTGCGGAGAAGGCCGTCGGGAGGGGCGGAGACAGCTCCTTCGCCCCATCTCTTCCAAGACTTGGGATGGGTCCCCCTTGCTATGACCAAGAAGGAGCGTCGCTGCAGACTGGAGACTCTCGTGCCAGAACCACCGGGGTGCAGCCGAAAGGCGCCCCACAGGCACCGGCCAATGCCCCTTCGTCCCCTGTAACCCGCCTTAATTTATCATACATTAAAAATGAATTGCACTGCATCCAAAAATGAATTGATCTGTTTCCACACCCGGACCAGAGCGTTATCAGGGAACATCCCCCCCCCCCGAAAAAAACCCCTTCCCAACTGCAGCCCAGGGTCCAGGCTAGCCTGAGAAGTGAGGACTTGCCCAAAGGCAGGTGGCCAGTCTGGAGTAGAAAATGTTTACCTGGACTGATGAATTTTTCTCCCTTTAAAATATTCAGGAGACCACCTTTCTCCCGACAGATGGGAAGTCGGGACCCCAGTCAGGTAGCAACCATGTTAACAACATACCGTAAATATGGAATACATTAAAACTGTAGAAAAATAGCCAAAGTGTTGGATCCCAAGCATTCAAAATAACTCCACGTTGAAAAGTAAAGCAAGGTTTATTTCAAAGCGTTGGTTTAACCAGAACAGGACATTGTTAGGAATAACGACAGGTAACCAGGGAAGGCATAATATAGACATTTGAACCAGGTAAGGACCAATGAGCCCAGTTCCCGCTGGCGGCAATAGAACATGCAATTCGCGCCCATTGCATGGGAACGCAACAGTTCTATAATGTCAACACAGGTTCAGTTCACATGCTAGATACCCAAAACATTCCAGGTGAAGCTTTCCTCCTACAACCAGCTGCACGACCTTGGCGAGTTCCGCGGACTACATAACATAACTCAAGCAAACAAGGAATGAGGGGGGGGGTGAAGGAATCTACACAGGAACCGGAATGACAATGGCAGCTAGCTGACATACTGCCCCCTCAAAAATACTCATTAACCACCACCTCCCGGAGGATCCGGGAGACCTCCCGGCTAGCCCGGGAGAATTTCCGGGAGACCTCCCGGTTTGCCCGGGAAACGTCTGTGGAATTCCTGGAGCAGGTAAGGGGCCCGAATATCCCCTACTTCTACCCATTCGCGGTGCTGGGGTCCGAAGTCAACCCACTGGATGAGATACCAAAGTTTACCACGTTTCAACCTGGAATCAAGAATGTCAGCAATCTCAAAATGTTCGGCACCCTCCAACACGATGGGAGGGGCATGGGCAGGCCTCCATGCACAATGACCAGGATCGTTTTTTTAGCAAGCTCATGTGGAACACAGGGTGTAGACCTTTCAAATTCTTAGGCAATTCCACTTCAACAGCAACATTATTCAAAACACGTGGGAGGGGCATGGGCAGGCCTCCATGCACAGTGACCAGGATCCTTTTTTAGCAAGCTCATGTGGAACACAGGGTGTAGAGCTTTCAAATTCTTAGGCAATTCAACTTCAACAACAACATTATTCAAAACAC
>NW_015171502.1:2673303-2673424 GCF_001447785.1 Gekko japonicus | reverse complement strand
AACGGCCAAGAGTCTTGCAAAGACTTACACCATAACCCCGCATCAGTAGGCTGCAGAGGAGCATTTTCCCTCAGAAAAGGTAAAGGGGGATTATCATAGCCCAAAGCAGCCTTGAAAGGTG
>NW_015171502.1:2673000-2673166 GCF_001447785.1 Gekko japonicus | reverse complement strand
CTGTCTGACCATCGGTCTCTGGGTGGTATGCGCTACTCAATCCTTGCTCCACTCCCATGAGTTTCATCACCTCCCTCCAAAACTTTGAAACAAATTGAGACCCCCTGTCGGATATCACCTTAGCAGGTAAAATATGGAGACGGACAATGTGGTGAAAGAACAATTT
>NW_015171502.1:2666800-2667023 GCF_001447785.1 Gekko japonicus | reverse complement strand
CGCCGAGACAATGGGAAGCAAGATGGCAGGAAGGGCCGAGGGGCCCTGCATCCCGCCCTGGGGCTGCGCGAGCGGGGAGGGGGGGAGGCCGCTGCCTGCTGTCCTCTGCACGTCCCTCGGGGAAGACAGGGCGTGCCACCCAAAGGTCTCCTAGGCCAGACCGCAGATTTTGGCCTAGGAGTCCCAGGACAACCCGCCTCGGAGGAATGTATCCCGGTTCACC
>NW_015171502.1:2661681-2666783 GCF_001447785.1 Gekko japonicus | reverse complement strand
CCCCCCCCCCAAAAAAACTTAAGCAGCGGCCGCCTGAAATTTTTTTGGGGGGGGTCGATGGCCGAGGGGAAGGTAGAAACGGAGGGCAGCCCTCTAGAAGTAGGCCCAGTCATTCTGCACCGAGATTTGAATCCAGAGCCTAGGAACTGCCCTGCCAGCTCAGATCATAAAACACCCATAATTTAGGCCCGAATCCTGTTTCTAATAGCGGACAGGCAGATTTTCTGGGAAGCCACAGGCAAGACTTTAAGAATCCTCAGTACTTACTTCTTCCACAAGCGGAAGTTCCACCTAGGTGTCACTGCTAACAGCAGCAGAAGCGACTTTCTGCACTTTGCCCTGCCACAGCCCTGCCTTCTTCTTGTTGCATTCTTGGCCATCCTTGTTTTTTCCCGTCAAGTAGTAGCACCCCCAGGGCCGGCACCAGCTTATTTTGCACCCTAGGTGGGGATCCCTTCTGGTGCCCTCCCACCACTGGCGCGCCCACCAATTTTCAAAAATAAATGCATTTTAGGAAGAATGAAAAACACAAATAATCAAGAAACTCCCAGAGTACGGGGCCGGGTGCAGTTTGGTGCCCCTAAGGGCCGTCCTGCTCTAGGCGATCGCCTAGTTCGCCTAGTGAGTGAGCCGGCCCTGACAATGCCACAGAGTCCACCCCTCCAAAGCAGCCACTTTCTCCAGGGGAATGAATCTCTGTAGTCTGGAGATGACTTGTAATTTCGGGGGGATCCCCAGGTCGTCCCCCACCCCCCAAGAGGCTGGCATCCCTAGTTTGGACTCAACCCCCCCCCCCCAAGCCATATGAAATAGTTCCACGGGACAGCCCTGCTGGAAAGCAAGGGAGGGCTGAAGCCAGCAAAAAACCCCCCCCCCACTTCTTCCAGAAGCTGTTCCACAAGTATTGGTGGCAAATGAGAAAAATAAGGTCCAGGCCCTGGAAGTTATAGAATAAGCCCCAGCTGGCCAAAGAAGGCACAAAAGCAAACCTTGTGGGGAGGAGTTATGCTGCTCCACCGAAGCATGCTGGGAAAGGCTGTCCTTCAAGAATAGGGTCCCCAGGTAGGGCTGCCAACTCTGGGTCTGGAGATTCCTGGAGATTTTTTTTGGGGGGGGGGACCACAGGACGGTGTAAGGCTGTAGAGGTCAACCTCCAAAGCAGCCATTTCCTGCAGGAGAACTGATCTCTGCAGACTTGGGGTCCATTGTAATTCTGGGAGATCTCCACGCAACCCTGAGAGTCCTCCGGTAAGCATATTGGGAGGGGGGAACTGTTAATAGAGTTGCCAACATCCAGGTGGGGCCTGGAGATCTGGGAATGCAACTGATCTCCACACTATAGAGATCAGTTCACCTGGAGAAAAATGGCTGCTTGGGAGGGTAACCTCTTTGGCATTATACCCACTGAGGTCCCTCCCCAAACCCTCCCCTCCCCAGGCTCTACCCCCTCCAAAACTCCAGGAATTTCCCAACCTAGAGCTCTAGGCCTGGGGGTAGGCCTGTTCCCAGTGAAGAGGCGGTGGGAGGCTTTGGAGACTGGGATGAACTTTGCAAGATTAGAAGACACCGTTCATGGTCCACCAGAGGGTACTGCCGTCCTTGCCACAAACCAGCCGCTCTGCTTGAGCGGCTCCCTGATCAACCCCTAATGAAAACGGAAAGGCATCTTATGGGTCCTTGAAGACTACCAGATCTATACCATCAAAGGCTTTTGTGGCATTGCACCAGTCGTGACTATCTGGATCCTATTTTGAGATCCCTGTGCTTCTCTAACCCTGCTCTGTGTGTGTTTGTGTGTTCTGGGCACACCCTGCATTCTGGGACCTCATAGATCAGACATGTCAAACATACAGCCCCAAGGGCCGGAACCGGCCCGTCCAGGGCTCTTATCCGGCCTGCGAGCAACTGGGGGGGGGAACAGTCCAAATGTTAGACCGGAAGGGCCTATATTAGGGCATTATACCCCTTCCCCAAACGCAGGCCCTCCTCAGGGTCTTCCCGAGATCTCCAGGGACTGCCCAACCCAGAGCTGACAACCATCAGGGGTGAGGAGGGCTGGTTTGGCCTTGAGGTCTGCTGAGGAGATGTCTGGGTCATGGTCAGTGGTAAAAGATCTCCGGTACCTGGCATTACATTTTATGGCACACGTGGCCCGGGCTGACCCGAGAAAGTGGCATTCATGTCAGATCCGGCTCTCGTAACAAATAAGTTCGACCCTTCGGTTAAGGTACACCCTCGGTAGTTTTCCTTCTGCCGCCACTGGGAGTAATGCCTATGACTGACCCGATGCGCTGCCTCCAGTCAGTCCAGATCCAGCAGCCTCACTTACCATCACAACTGTCTGGAAGTCAGACGAACCACCAACGATGGAGGAATGGAAAAACAAAATCTGGGAATTCTTCATCATGGATAAAATAGCCAATGTATTAGACACCTCCCGAACATCACAATCCACAACACACTCCACATTCACAAGCACCTAGTTCCCATACTTACAATTTATGGCAGAAAATGATCTCCTGCCAAAAAAAGCCGAACTTTGCATCGTGGCTTCATTTTTAACTGAGCGATACTCTTGAATCTTTGACAACACAGCACTCTAGATGACCCTAGTTATTCGTGTTCGTGTTTATGTCCATACCAGTATATAGTACTCTCATGCAACACGTACGTGATAGCTTCTTGTTGCATCGTTATCCCTTCTGTTCTGAAGCTTATGTTAGCCTATTTGTCTTGTGACTCTGTTAAAATCCTGCGTTGTATGTTATTTAGAGGTTGAAATTCTTTTGTTTGCACTGACACTTAAATAAAATTAAAAGAAAAAAGAAGTCAGTCCAGATTCCACCTTAGGCGTATTTTTGTGAGAAACGGGAGGCAGTTCTCCCACCCACCCCTTTCTCTCTCTTGTTAATTAATTTTTTTTATTATTTTCAATACAATACAAAAATAAACATTTGCATAGAGTGGACCACCCACCCCTTTCTTCAAGTTGATACGTCCGAGTAGCTTGAAGCAGCTGCAGGCGGGGAGGCCGTTCTGGAAAGCCCCATTTGCCCGAAGTTAGATTGCAGCGGTTTATTTCTACACCGACTGAATAATGCACTTTCAATCCACTTTCAATGTGAGCCGTGACTCACAAAAGCTCATCCCCTACCACAGATTTTGTTAGTCTTTAAGGGGCTGCTGGACTCTTGCTCTTTTTTTACTGCTATAAACAGACTCACACAGCCACTCATCTTGGTCTATCTGAAGAAACGAGCCGTGACTCTCAAAAGTTCTTACAGATTTTGTTAGTCTCTAAGGTGCTCTAAGGCCGCGGTCACACGTAACAGAAGCCACACAAGGGAGACGGAAAACAGACGGAGTTTCCGGGCGCGATCTCACCAGCACATCTGGGAAGCGTAGCACTCCCGTGGCTCAACCGAGGCTTCCAGCCGAAACTGCGTGGCAAACAACTAGTACCTTGGAGGTACTAGTTTCCGGAAACTCCGGGGCAAGGGCGGGCGTCTGATCGCGTTTCCGGTGGCATCCGGCGCCCGCCCATGTCCCCTTGCAAATAAGGTGTTTTTTTTTGTCCACGTCTCTGTGGATGCGCATGCGCACCCACCGAAGCATGCGCATTGGTCATGTACACAAAAATAAAAAACAGTTTGCCGCGGCGCGCGCTTCTTCGTTGCGCGCCGGCTTGTCCTGTGATCGGCACCTCTCCCTTGCCATGGAACCTCCACGGTACCTCCACAGAACCTCCACAGGAGGTCTGATCACGTAACTGCACAGTAGTTTGCCCCAGGGCAAACTGCCACGCTTCTCCTCTGCAGTTTCCTGCCCGTGTGGACGGGGCCCATGGTTTGATTCCCCACTCCTCCACTTGCACCTGCTGATGTGACCTTGGGTCAGTCACAAGCTCTGGCACAGTTGTCCTTGAAAAAGAGCAGTTTGTGTCAGAGTTCTCTCAGCCCCACCCACCTCACAGGGTGTCTGTTGTGGGGAGGGGAAGGGAAAAGGAGTTTGTCAGCTGCTCTGAGACTCCGAGTGAAGGGCGGGGGATAAATCCAATCTCCTCTTCTTCTTCTTCTTCTTCTTCTTCTTCTTCTTCTTCTTCTTCTTCTTCTTCTTCTTCTTCTTCTTCTTCTTCTTCTTCTTCTTCTTCTTCTTCTTCTTCTCTGGACTTGCCTGTCCACGTCCCTCCTGAGCTTTAGCGCCTCCCTAGGTTCCACCCTACCGAGGCTCCGTCCCCAAATCTCTAGGAATTTTCCAAGCCGAAGTTGGCAACCTTGGGACAAAGCATCCAGGGCTTATGATCGTTTTGGAGGGTGGCCACCAGGTCGGTCTCGGGTAGAACAGTTAGCTTTTGAGTCCAGTAGCACTTTATGTTCACCCTGACCTGGGTCGTCCAGGCTAGCCCAAACTCAGCAGATCTTGGAAGCCGTGTTCCCACTAAGCTGAGTTAGTGTGAGCTAGCTAACGTGTTTTTAGCCTCCGGCTCACACATTTTGGTGTAGTGGTTAAGTGCGCGGACTCTAATCTGGGGGAACCGGGTTTGATTCCCCACTCCTCCACTTGCACCTGGCTGGATGACCTTGGGCAAGCCGTAGCTCTGCTAAGAGCTGTTCTTGAAAAAGAACAGTTTCTGTCAGAGCTCTCTCAGCCCCGCCTACCTCACGGGGTGTCTGTTGTGAGGAGGGGAAGGGAAAGAAGTTTGTAAGCCGCTCTGAGACACCTTTGGGTAGTGAAGGGCGGGGTATAAATCCAATCTCTTCTCTTCTTCTTCTTCTTTTACCTCCTCCTCCTCTTTTTCTTCTTCTTTTTCTTCTTCTTCTTCTTCTTCTCCTCCTCCGCTCAGGTATGGGGTATAAATCCATTCTCCTCCTCCTCCTCCTCCTCTTCTTCTTTTTCTTCTTCTTCTTCTCCTCCTCCGCTCAGGAAGGAGGGCTCCAGAGCAAACTAAATTATGCGGCAGCCAAACCGCTCGCTCACAGCTTTAATGCCAGGAGCTCACAAAGTAGAATGTTTGCTCACGAGACTCCACAGCTTAGAGGGGGCACTGCTTGGAAGCTAAGCGTGGCTGGCCCCGGTTAGTACTTGGATGGGAAAACACTGAG
>NW_015171502.1:2652564-2661355 GCF_001447785.1 Gekko japonicus | reverse complement strand
GGGGGGGGTTCACCTCTGAATGTCTCCTGCCTTGAAAAGGCCGCCATAAGTCCGTCGTGGTTTGATAGCACTTTCCCCACCACCTTTATGCCTTGACCTGGAGGACCTAGGCCAGCTTGATCTCATCCGATCTCAGACGGAAGCTAAACAGGGCTGGCTCCGATTAGTGCTTGGATGAGGGACCACTAAGGAAGTCCAGGGTGGCTATGCAGAGGCGGGCAACCTCTGCTCATCTCTTGCCCTGAATATCCTATGGGGGGGGCCCTGTGACTTGATGGTGCTTTCCACCACCACCAGCACCTGATGCTAGTGGGGTGTCAAAAGATGACGGAGGGGGATGATTACAAAATTACGAATGGTTGAGCAGAAAGAAACCAAACAGGACTATTTCCCCCCTCTCTGAAAATAGTGGAATTCAGGGGTACCCAATGAAGTAGATGAGCACTCAAGACAAATGAAGTGCTACTTGCGACAAACAGTGGCCTTGTGTGTGGAACTACCTGAAGGAGAAGAAGAAGAAGAGGAGATTGGATTTATACCCTGCCATTCACTACCCGAAGGAGTCTCAGAGCGGCTTACAATCCCTTTCCCTTCCAGTCTCCACAACAGACACCCTGGGAGGTAGGTGGGGCTGAGAGAGCTCTCTTGAGAACGGCCCTTGAGAGAACAGCTCTGAAAGAACTTGTGACTGACCCAAGGTCACACTAGCAGGCTGCATGTGGAGGAGTGAGGAATCAAACCTGGTTCTCCCAGATTAGAGTCCACTCTCTTAACCACACCAAACTGGCTCTCAGGATGCCACAGGATGTTGCTGTCTGATCATGCCCTTTAGATCCATCAGGCATTTGCACCTATGTCAGACCTAAAGGCGCGTGTGATCGCAGCCCAAGTTGGCTATACTGGCAAGTGTGTGTGTGCGTGTGTGTGTGTGTGTGTTAAGTGCCATCAAGTTGCTTCCAACTTATGGTGACCCTCTGAATTAATCTCTTCCAAAACATCCTATCCACTGTTCCCTCTAAGTAGAGTTAGTGTGAGCCAGCTCACATTTTTTTTAGCCTCCGGCTCACACACTTTTGTCTTCGCTCAGGAAGGAGGGCTCCAGAGCAAACTAATTTATGCAGCAGCCAAATTGCTCGTTCACAATTTTAATGCCGGTAAACATTGAGCTGCGGTGGCTCAAGTGGTTAAGACGCTGAACTGCAGGCTGTGGAAGGTCGCTGGTTCAGCAGTCCGAGACCTGAGTGTGCCGCATGACGGAGTGAGCTCCCGTCTCTAGTTCCAGCTCCTGCCAACCTAGCAGTTTGAAAGCAAGAAATTGCAAGTAAATAAATAGGTACCACTTTGGTGGGAAGGTAACAGCGTTCCGTGCGCCTTGGTGTTTAGTCATGCCGGCCACATGACCACGGAAACGTCTTCGGACAGCGCTGGCTCTTCGGCTTGGAAAAGGAGATGAGCACCACAACCCTAGAGTCAGATTCGACTGGCTTTCAAGCAAGGGGACCTTTACCTTTACCTTTAGCTCACAAAATAGAATTTTTGCTCACAAGACACCACAGCTTAGAGGGAGCACTGAATTAACAGCCTTACTCGGGTCTTGCAGACTGAGGGCCCCCGTGGCTTCCCTGAGAGAGTCCATCCATCTCCCGTTGGGTCTTCCTCTTTTCCTGCCGCCTTCAACTTTTCCTAGCATTGCATTTTCCGGTGACTCTGGTCTTTCCACAGTGTGACCAAAGTATACTGGCAAGACATATGGGTTATTAACCCTGACTTTCAATTACCCACACACCAGCTTTGACCTCAAAGGACCGAACACTCAAAATGATTGGCTCAATCCCGCTAGAGGGCTCGTTCATATAGAATCATGTCTTGTACATGTGGATCCTTTTAAGGAGGTGTTGTGACCGCAGACTACCACTAGGGGTCGGCGTCCTCCATCCCAAGCTTGATTCCCAACACAATAGGGGCCAAGGATCCTGGGCCACCTTGAGTCCTCCAATTAGACCATGGGTGGGACATTTAAACCCTCCAATAGGACTGTGGGTGTGTCTGGGGTGGGTGTATATAGTTGGCCAGTATTTGTCTTATGTATGTGCTACAATAAATGTGACTTGTTCAGCATGTCGTAGTCTGCCTCTCCATGCATAGAACCCAGTACTTTTCAGGAGGGAATCATTGGAGGTGTCTGCAAATAAATTACATTAAAAAAAAGAAGAAGGTAATTTCAAGGAGGAAAGAAAAACAGAGGTCCCTGCCACACGGCAGGAAAAACACTGGGCAAAGTGCAGCTAATCAGAGCCGCCCCAAAATAGAGACGCCGCGGCGGGATCCCACGGATCCCCTGAGCCGCGGCGCTGTTGCTCCCCGGCACGATCAGATGCCGGGGAGGAAGCGACGGTCGGGAGGGGGAGGCTGCCGAACTGCACATGTCTGAGCATGCGCAGTTCGGCCAGGAGCCGGGGATGCGCAAGCAGAAGGACGCGCCGGTGATCCCACGGCCAGCCTTGATGCGGCCTTCCCGGAAGAACCACCTCGGTAGGGGGTTCATTTTTGCTGCGGGGTTTTGGGCGGAAGGGCCGGATCTGGGACGGGCGCACAACGCTTCCCAGATGTTGCGGTGGGATTGCGCCCGTTTGCCCGGCCCAAAACCTCTCATGTGACCGGGGCCAGAGAGAGTTAGAAATGGCAGACACCTGGAGGGAAACAGAGAGGCAGAAATAACAGAGGGGGGGAAACTGAAGCAGAAGGTTCCCAAAGGGGAGGGGATGTAATGAAAGCTTTCCGCTTGGCTGCTGGGACTCTCTCAGAAAACACAGTGTCTTCATTAAAGCCAGGCAGTCATTTGAGGACATTTAGGTCAGGACATCTGCCACAAACAGATTCCAGCATGGGCCTTGGTTTGCTAACATGACTGCTGAAGGTAGAGGTGGTGGTGGTGGAGGGAAGTACCTTCAAATCGCAGCTGGCTTATGGTGATTCCATAGTAAAGGCATCCCCAGCCTTTTTGAGCCTTGCGGGCATCTTTGGAATTCTGACGCAGCACGATGGACACTATCAAAAAATGGCTCCCGCAGGCAGGGGCATAAACTACAAGGGGCGGTGGGATTTCCTGGAGGGGGCAATGCCCCCGGGCTGCTGTAGGAGCAGAGTGGCTTACAAACTCCTTTCCCTTTCCCTCCCCACAACAGACACCCTGTGAGGTAAAAGAAGAGATGAGATTGGATTTATACCCCGCCCTTCACTACCCAAAGGTGTCTCAGAGCGGCTAACAAACTCCTTTCCCTTCCCCTCCCCACAACAGACACCCTGTGAGGTAAAAGAAGAAGAAGAGATTGGATTTATACCCTGCCCTTCACTACCCGAGGCTTACAAACTCCTTTCCCTTCCTCTCCTCACAACAGACACCCTGTGAGGTAGGTGGGGCTGAGAGAGCTCTTTCCAGAACTGCCCTTGAGATAACAGCTCTTATCAGAACTAGGGCTTGCCCAAGGTCATGCAGCAGCTGCAAGTGGAGGAGTGGGGAATCAAACCCAGTTCTCCCAGATTAGAGTCTGTGCACTTAACCACTATCGGTATGCCTTTTCTTTGTTTCTCTTAAACAGCTGGATCAGATGGCTCTGCGAACATCCCAAACAAATGTAATAGGATGGGTGAGGGGCCTTAAAAATAAACTTTAATTCAGAAAAGTCCCCAATTATGCCATATGAACTTTTTAAAAAGGGCATTATATAGGAGTTCAACCAAGGGCATTATCTTTAGTAACTCTAGTGAAATTATGACCACTGTAAGGTAGGTCTGAACTTTAATCTCCCATATGGAAGACTCTGGAGGCTAAGAGACTGGGCAGTGCAAGGGTTCAAGCACATGAGACAAAGACTGTGGGGCTCGATTCCCCACTCCCTCACATGAAGCCAGCTGGGTGATCTTGGGTCAGTCACAGTTCTCTCAGCCCAAAGAGCAAACCTAGCTAGCCACCAAAAGAGCTAGAGTTTCAGGCTGCCAGACAACCTCTGGATCTCCAGGCTATACTACACCCGCTGCCATACGATCATTATTAATTACTTAGCAAATTGCAACTTCAATTGGCCTTGGGGCTGGGCAGCAAAGGGCGTGGAGGGTTTAAACCCTTCAACCTCTGCTTGGTTTTGTGGTTTGAAAACCGGGCGCCCAGGTTTGTTGTTAGCATTTTAAAGGTGAAAATACATTTCCTTTTAAAAATATGCATTTCCCCCTTGAGAATGCTAATAAGCAGGGGTCATTTCGCAGAAAAAGAGGTGCAGGAGCATAACTTATTAACATAACGTATTTGCATATGCCACACACCCTGACATCACCGGAAGTGTGTCAGAAGGCAACACCCACCACTCAGGCTCCACTGGACTGTTTTGGATTGCTAGCTATTGGGGGGGGGGGAACGCGCAGATCTGCCCTCACAGAGGAGGGAGAGCTTGTACCTGAAGGCAGGCCGGGGGGGCCCTCTGCAACTTACCTGGCTGCTTCTCGCTCCTCGTGGCCCAACGGAGGGCCGCTAGGAGTAGGGGGTGGGGCTTGTTGCATGTGCCCGCCCCCAGGGCTCCTTACTGCCGGAGCTCCGCTCCTGTGCGCTCCCGCAGGAAATGACCCTTGCTAATAAGCAGAAAGCTTGGTTTCAAATATCAAAACTGAATGGAAGTTGAAGGGTTCACAACCCCCTCCCCCCAGTGCTGTCCCGAGGTAAATTGAGGACTCAGTTTACATTTTAGGGATTTTAAAAATATGCAACCGTCATCTCTGTCTGAGACCCCACACTAGCCATTCTCTCCCTTCCCAGCGTCTTCCATAGGGCGGTGTACAGATGCCAGACAGCAGGGGGGGACAGAATCAAACCCCATAGCATAGTCATGAGCAGTGCCACCTCCTGGAAATGCCTGCCCAAATAGGTGTGGATCAGTCTAACCTGAAGGATACCATACTCCAGGGATCCCGAACATGGCTCCCGCAGCCCGATAGTGTCCGCCGACATCTTTCATGGTGCCCATGAAAGTGTTTCTAAAAATTGGGAAAGGCCATATGGGGCTTTTGGCCAGCCAGTTTGGTGTAGTGGTTAGAGTGGTGGACTCTAATCTGGGAGAACTGGGTTTGATTCTCCACGCCGCCACATGCAGCTGCTGGCGTGACCTTGGGTCACTCACAGTTCTCTCAGAGCTGTTCTCTCAACAGCAGTTTCTGTCAGAGCTGCCTCACAGGGTGTCTGTTGTGGGGAGGGGAAAGGGAAGGAGATTGTAAGCCGCTGTGAGACTCTGAGTGAAGGGCAGGGTATAAATCCAATCTCTTCTTCTTTGTCTTCTTATCCTCCTCGTCCTCTCAGAGCTGTTCTCTCAAGAGGGGTTCTCTCAGAGCTCGCTCAACCCCCACCTGCCTCACAGGGTGTCCGTTGTGGGGAGGGGAAAGGGAAGGAGATTGTAAGCCGGTGTGAGACTCTGAGTGAAGGGCAGGGTATAAATCCAATCTCTTCTTCTCTTCTGAATGGCTATTAGAAATCTGATTGGCTCTGCTTGGGGTCGTGACGCAATGTTCCCTCTAAGCCGAGTTAGTGTGAGCTACCTCACAGTTTTTTAGCCTCCAGCTCACACATTTTTGTCTTAGCTCAGGAAGGATGGCTCCAAAGCAAACATTTATGCAGTAGCCAAGTCACTCGCTCACAACTTTAATGCCGGGAGCTCCCAAAGTAGCATTTTTTGCACACAAGATTCCACAGCTTAGAGGGAACACTGGTCGTGACCACAGCACAAGGATCTTCCCAGTGTGACTGAGGCGTTTTCCAGATTTCCTTAACGTTCCATTTTCATTCCCTGTTGTTACCAGTTTTTTCCCTCCTTGGGTCCAGACAACTTAGTTAACATCCTCATGCTGTCCTGGTGTTTCCTCATTCCCCCCCCCACCCCCCTTGTTCTTTCCCCTCCACCAAAAAACTTTAATGAAAAGAGAAATTGCCCGCCGGCTGGAAGGGTGCTGCTTTGATCGCCACCAAGTCTGCCAGAGTTCCGTTGAACAGTACTCCATCTCTATTACGCCCTTCTCGGTTAGGTCATGCACTGAGTGAAACTTCACACCAATGTGCTTAGTGCGTGCAGCCATTGTTTTCTGATTTGATTTTTTTTTTTTTGTATTTTTCATATGTGCGTCTGTGTGTGTGTGCATGCACCTGGAAGTCATTTTGACCTCTGGTGACTGACCCCTACTGGGGGCCCAGAGGATATTCAGAGGGGTGGCTGAATAAAGCCTGTTCCGGCCTCTCGACTGCTGGTATCCCAAGGAGGTCTCCCATCCAAGGACTTGCCAGAGTCGACCCTGCTTTGCTTCCGAGATCTGTCGAGATCGGGCTTGCCTGGGCTATCCGGGTCCGGGCTCTGATTGAGAAATCTTAATGCAACTCTGGTTGTCTTCTTTAAGTTGAATTGGCTTTTGCTCGTCAACTCCGATGTCCTTTAGTAACTGGTCTAGCCAAAACAGTTCTCTGCATGCCTCAGCAGATGCTAGATATTCAAACTCTGTGGAAGACAAACTTGACTGTGGCTGCGTTCACACGGGCAATTTGATCCGTTCCCCTTGCTGTTCCCCTATGGATTTAGAGTGTACGATCAGACAGCAACATCTGTCTGCCGTGCCTGAGTCGCCTGAGATCCATTCCCCCTCCCCTTACCCAGTGTTTTTTTGATACCTGATAAAGTCCGGTCCTGTTGGTCTGAACCACTTCAAAAATTGATTTTCTGTCATCTAGTCACTCTGTTGCGCAGCCAAGCAGTCAGGCAGGTCTCACTGAGATCTTGCTTTCTGGCCACCATTCCCCCCCCCCAGTTAGCGAGGATCGCATGACTGTATATATGCACCTCTCCTAGGGTTACCAAGTACTTACAGCGATTCGGCAGGGGATACATGATGCCTGGCCGGAACATTCCTCCCTGTAACGCACCATGCCGTCGCCAGGAAGTGACGCTGGGTGACGCTCTGACAATGGGGCTGAAAACTCTATGGTACCATCGAGTTTCCAGCCCCATTGCAAGAGCGTCCCCCGGCGTCACTTCCTGGCGACAGCATGGTGCGGCGCATCTGTTGTCCACGCGGGAATGGTCCTGGGAAGAAGTATGTGGTAAGTTCTTGGTAAGCCTGGCCTCCCCCCCCCCCCCGGGGGGGGCTGCTCAAAACCTCATTTTCTTTTGCAAAACTCTCAAAGAAAGACACCCCTTTTTCTGCAGCTTTTGGAAAAGATTCGAGGGAGGATGGCAGTGGACTCCATTTCCCAGCAGTCTCTTCACCACTTGTGTGATTGATCTGTGGACTTAATTTTAAAAGAAAATGGCCAACAGCCCCATGGACTCCATATCCCAGCATGTTGAGTGCTTCTGGGCATGTTCCTAAGGGCAAACTTCTAAAAAAATGGCTGATGGGCTGACTCCCTGGTTTTTGCTGTCTGGTCATGCAAGGAGTGGTAAAACGGCATTGAAGCCTGCTAAAATGGGTGAGTCTGGTCAGGATTCCTGCCACAAAATAACCTGTCTTAATTGGAGGTGGGGCAACAGTGGATTAAACTACCCGAGTGAATGCAGCCTGTATATACATAGCTGTTGTTTGCTTTCTGTGGGCCCAGGAGATTGGTCCACCTCCATACAGGAACAAGTTTCCACTTGTGGATTTAGAGTCTAAACTGTCTCGTGGCCAATCTGCATCTGTATAACCAACTAACTTGGTACGAAGGGTGGATGGTAATGTTAGTTTCAAATCTAAAGTTTCTTTTAGATATCTAGCTCAGTCTGTTCTGGAGATAGTTTGCAGACAGGATTGCTTTGCCCCACTATTTATTGGGTAGGCCTGCAGCCATGAGCATGCTTTTGCTCATCTCCAGTAAAGATCTCATTTTTTATTTCAGCAGTGCTGTTCTACTCAGATGTAAAGCTCAGCGACTTCCTCTGCAGGACGCCTTCCTTTGCCAAGAAGGTTTGTATGTAGGGTTACCAAGTACCTACCTTCGAATTGGCAGGGGACACATGGTTCCCGGCCGGAACATCCCTCGGTGGAACACATCCCCGCTGCACCGTGCCGTCGCCCAGATGTGACGCAGCACGATGGGCACGTAGCTGGGCGACGCTCTGGCAATGGAGCTGGCATGGTGCGGCACGTTTGTTATCAGCACGGGAATGTTCCTGACAAGACGTATGTGTCCCCTGCCGAATCAAGGTAAGTACTTGTATGTGAGGTGATATAAACTCACCACCATTATCCATCTGTAGCATTCAAAGCTTTCTTCCAAACTTGTCAGAAACCGTAGCGACCTATCTCTTGAGGAATGTGTGAACCTCACTCTTTTGCCTCAGCAGACATTTCACTGATATGTGACCGAGTACCTTGTGAAATCATCCAGAAAGATTAAAAGGTATCTGTTTCCACCATTTGATGTGGACAGAATGGAGCAGGTGCAGAGGAGAGCGATGAGGATGATCAGGAGCCTGGAAAGGCTGAGGGGCTTGGGAATGTTTAGTCTGGAGGAGAGGAGGCTGAGGGGGATGTAACGAAATGGCTGCCAGGCAGAGGCAGCAGTACCTTAAAATGGCTGCCAGTCTGGTAGTCCTCTGGAGGGGGGAGGTACTCCTAGGGTTGCCAAATGGCACTCACCTCCTTGGCGGGGGATTCCTGGGCAGCTCCCAGTGCGCGCGCGCGCCGTATCTACGTCACCCGGATGTGACATCATGACACCGGGCACGCTGGGGGCGGGGCCACAGCCATTTGAGGGGAAAACTCTATGTTTTCCCCTCAAATG
>NW_015171502.1:2643524-2651505 GCF_001447785.1 Gekko japonicus | reverse complement strand
TTGGAGGAGGCGGCGCAACGCTGAGAGGCGGCAGGCGGCGGCGAGCAGAGCTTGGCTGATCCCTGGTGGTCAGCAGTGAAAGAACAAGGCGGCTGCCGTCGACGGAGGCTGGAGGCACAGTGACGTCATCCGGAGGCGCGCGGAGCCGGAAAAAGGACATGGTCGGGCCGAGGACGACGTCACCGGCGTTCCTTACACACACACCCCGTCTGCCTGAGCACCGGACATCGTGCAGCCAGAAGAAGCCGAGCCGAGGAATGCTTTCACCAGGGTGTCGGTAGGGAATTCCCCCCCCCCTGTACCAATGTGTGGCCGTAGTTAGGGTCGATATAGGTGATTAGCACCCAAGAACTGTAAATCGCCCAGAGACCCCTACGGGGGCTAGGGCGGTATATCAAGCCGAAGGATAAATAAATAAAAATAAATAAAAAAATTTGTGCCTAACTTGTATATAGTTCAAATAAACCTTTTTGAGATATAAGACCTGGAAGTGCCTTGACCACTTAGTCCTCCCCGCTCAGCACATTACCAGAGGCAAAGGAAGGCCAGGGAACCCAAACGGGCCCAAATCAGAGGGGTTGCCAACTCTCCAGGGGGTTGAAGAATCTGCCAGAGGACTCTCACTGACCCTCTAGGAAGGCAGCGTGAATCCAGTGAGTGGTGGCAGCAAATGAGGAAGGAAAATAGCCCCACCAGGCAGGGTGGGCAGGCGAAAACGGTCTTGCAGGCCAGCGAACGGCTATTCAGTCTCTCAGGGCTGAGGGCGGGTCCCCGTTTCGTCACAGGGGACATGATCACTTTCTTTAAGTATTTAAAGGCAGTTACTTAGCAAACTCCGGAGCACGACGGAAGACAGGAGGGCCTGGCGCGATGTGGTCCATGGGGTTGCAAAGAGTCGGACTCGACTGTGCGACTGAACAACAACAACTTAGAGGAGGGCAAGAAGCTGTTCCTGTTGGCAGCAGAGGATAGGACTCACAATAATGGGTTTAAATTAAGGGCGGGAAGGTACCGGCTGGATATTAGGGAAAACGTTTTTACAGTCGGAGGTGTGCAACAGCGGAGTCAGCTGCCTAGGGAGGTGGTGAGCTCCCCCTCACTGGCAGTCTTTTAGCAGCAGCTGGACAAACCCTTGTCAGGGATGCTCTAGGCTGATCCTGCATTGAGCAGGGGGTTGGGCTAGATGGCCTGTAGGACCCCTTCCGACTCTGTGATTCTATGATTCTGTTACATGTACTGGTTCAAGGACACCACTATGAATTAATTCTAATGGCTTGCTAGTACATTTCTTGGTTCTGGGTGGAAATGAGGGTCTAACTCATTTTGCTCTTATACAACATGCACATTGACTTATGCCATCGATGTCGCATGGCTTTCCCTTACTGTCTTTGGCGACGTTCTTGGATTACTTTTGGATTATCGTGTCCTGGGTGTCTGGGCCACACAGTTCCAGGTTCTCTTCGTCTTCCCTTTCATGTGCCAGGTGTACCTGTTTACCTGCAAAACTCAATTCATAATCACTTTTCCCTTTTGGCTACCTTGTGCGTATGCAATCTTGCCTTTGCTAATAGTACATTTCTTCTTTCCAAAACATACATCAAAGCCTTTGTTGTCTAATGTAGACACGCTCGACAAATTACAGCTTGATTCAGGTATGTGCAGGTCAGGACACCTCTGTCTTCACTGAGGGAGTCTTCGTGAGGCGTGCTACAGCATAAAGTGCCGGAACCTAAGCCTTGACTCTGTATGCACTCACTGGCAGCAATTTTTATTTCTTCTTTCTCCCTTTCATTCAGTTCACCAAAGACGTCCTGGCAGCCCTGACCTGGATAGCCCAGGCAAGCCCGATCTCGTCAGATCTTGGAAGCTAAGGAGGGCCAGCCCTGGTTAGGACTCAGATGGGAGACCTCCAAGGAATACCAGGGCCAGGATGCAGAGGCAGGCTAATCAAGCCACTTCTCTGGAAAACGTCAAAGGAGGAGGACGAGGAAGAGGAGGAAGAGATTGGATTTATACCCTGCCCTTCACTCAGAGTCTCAGAGCGGCTTACAAACTCCTTTCCTTTCCTTTCCCTCCCCCTCCCCACAACAGACACCCTGTGAGGCAGGTGAGGCTGAGAGAGCTCTTTTGAGGACTACTCGTGAGTGAACAGCTCTGAGAGAACTTGTGACTGATCCAAGGTCACACCAGCAGCTGCATGTGGAGGAGTGGGGAATCAAACCCGGTTCTCCCAGATTAAGAGTCTGTGCTCTCAACCACTACACCAAACTTCCCCAATAGGGGTTGCCAGAAGTCACCATGACTTCCAGACAAGCACATAAAATACACACACATGCACTATACACACACACATGCACTATACACACAAACACACACACATATATATATCCTGTCCTATTATATAAATGTGTAGTGGTCTGGCAATGTTCTATGTGCAGCAAAATGAATTGGCTGCAGGAACGGCCCATCACAAGGTGTCCCTTGATTGGCTGCATTCCCTTCCACCGTGGTGTCAGTCCCACCCACAGACCTGCCACCCAGTGTCTCACCCTCACTCTGCGCAGGGCCGTCAGCTGGGATGGATGCTCTGGCGGCCACTCCGGTGGGAAGCCAGGAAGACAGGCCCGCCTGGCCTCCGCACAGCCTGGTCGCTCCCTCCAGCCCCGGCCCTGAGACTGCTGGGAGGCCTCCGGCCCGCGCTTATTTTTTACAACCAAAATGGGCAAGGCCTCATCCCTTGTAACGCACGCAGAACTAACAAAAGCACTTTCTCATATGGAGAAAACAATCCTTGAAAACACATCGGCTCAAGCTACGCACGATGCAGAACTCTCTTACAGAAACGAAAAAAACAACAGAGACTGCCATTAATAACAGCATAACAAATCAAAATGACATTCAGCGATTGCAACAGCTCAAAGATGTTCTCACAGAGAAAGCCTTAAGGGCTGATATGACACTTCGACAGAACAATTTGAAATTCAGAGGCCTAGCGGAGAAAATAGAGACGAGCGGAGACCTCACTGTACTCCTCTGTAACTGGATTGTATTATATTGGAAAACACTAGATGTTTGGCATTAGAAGGGTTTGATTTATGTATGGAGTGGCATGCCTTCATCTGGTATGGTAAGGATAAAATTCATGCCAATTTTCAACAACATGCCCTAAGAGGACCACTGTTTAAAATTTGGAATAATATGAAAGAATGTTACTATAAAAAACACCTTTATGGGTATCTCCATTAGATAAAAAGAAGAAATTGAAAGACGGGGAAGTCTTAACAGACCAACATAATATTAGGCTTTCTTGGTGGGAAATTAATCAATTAAGATCAAGATATGATAAAGATGTAAAAGTTGGGTTTGAGGAAAGTAGAAATGATTTAGATAAGATTTGGTTATCATCGAATGATAAACTGATTCAGAAATTATATAATTGGCTACTTGAGGAGAATATGTTGGAAGAGACGGTGAAAACGTCAATGGGGACTTGGATGCAGGACTTAGGACATACAATAAATTTGGAAGAATGGCATAATGTATGGAAAAAAATGAAAATCTTAAGAGCAGTATCTTATAAAGAAAATGTATATAAAATGCACCATAGATGGTACTGGTCTCCAGATAGAATTTCAAAATGTCAAAACGATATATCTAATACGTGCTGGAAATGTAAGTCCAATGTAGGTACCTTCTACCTTATGTGGTGGAGATGCCAAGAAGTGCAAAAGTATTGGAAAATGGTTCAAAACATAATTGAGGAGATTATGAATGTAAAAGTAAATTTAATTCCGGAAATATATTTGTTGAATGTAATATCAGGTGATAATTACACACATAGAGAACAGTTGCATATCTGTACAATTTCAAGGATTTAATATATTTATTGACTATAATATCAGGTGATAATTATACATGTAGAGAACAGTTTATTCTGTTGCATATCTGTGCAATCTCAAGGATTTTATTAGCAAAATATTGGAAGACTGATAGAGTAACCTCCCAAGAAGAGGGTTTGAATTGTTAGAAGTAGTAGAAATGGACTGGTTACAAGCACAAGTATGTGGGACTAAAGAGAAAGTAGTTGCGCAAAGATGGTCAAAAGTTAAACTATGGATTAAAAATAATGTATAAAGGACTCGAAATATAGAAAACATATGATGTATGTATATGTAAATATAAAAACTAATAAATAGATTTTTTTTTAAAAAGAAAAGAAAACATATTGGCTCACTTTAAACCTTTGTATGAGCAGCTAGGCACGATTAGAGATGTAAAATTTCTGGAAATTTTGAAGCTTGGGAAAAAACCCGGTTTTTTCCGTTTTTTCTAGATTGAAAGTCATTCTGTTACTTTAGGAACATAAAATATGACTATGGACATTTTTACTTGGCATGAAATTATCACAACTAGCATATTAAAAATAGAGTGTATCCAAACAATTATTACTAACAGAATACCCACCACATGCAAAAACAAAACTGAAACTTTTTTATTTTCTTCTGACAATCGCACTTCCTAAAGGAAGAAATGCATCTTGTTCTTGCATTGGAGAGTTCAGTTTGTAACCTAGGACTTGCTTGTCCTCAGTGCACAGAAATTAGATCAATCTGATACCATATATATATATATTAGAAATGATTTGGAAAATATTTGAACACCTTGTCTTAAAATATTTTATTCATCATGTTAAAATAAAATGTTCCATAATCAATTTTTTTCTTTTCTTTTTTCAATTTTTCCAATCACAGAGAAAGCCTTAAGGGCTGATATGACACTTCGACAGAACAATTTGAAATTCAGAGGCCTAGCGGAGAAAATAGAGACGAGCGGAGACCTCACTGTACTCCTCTGAAACTGGCTGTGGAAAGAGATACCACCGGACGGAGACTTAACGCTGTCATCACGAAGGCATACCGAACAGGCCCCCTGAGTCTCCTGAAAACTAGACCTTCATGAGACATCATAGTGTCATTCCTAGATCTCAGGTACAGAAAGAAAATTCTTTTAGTGGCAAGACAAAAGGAGCACCTCATGTACATGGGAGGAAAAATCAAACTTTTCCCAGACCTGCCAAAAGAAGCCCTTATGAAGAGACGAGAGATGAAGCCGATTACTTCGCGCCTCATGGAAGCAGATCTCCGATAATCCTGGTCTATGTCACTTGTTTTACAGTTCTCCTTCAAAGGCAAGACCTACAGAATTTCTTCAGTCCACGATGGCGTCAACCTGCTAAGATCGCTAGACCTAGTAACACCGATGGAGCTCTCCAAGCAATCTTTTAAAAGAAAATGCCGATTGCCATCTCCCTTGCTGACTGATGCAACAGAACTTTGTGAAGCAGCGCCCTGAAGAACACCATGCGAGACTTCCTAAGTACCCTGGCTGCATTATTAGTCTGCCGCACTAAGTTTAACAAACAACAAACTCTCTATTTTTCAGGGATTTTATTAGATGAGAGAGATAAGAAAAGTCTTTTCTCTCCTGGTTTAGCAGCATAGTTAGTTTACTAGTTAATTGGAAAAGCAGTTAAAATTGTTGGTAGTACATAAGAACATAAGAGATGCCAAAGTTGGATCAGGCCAAAGGCCCATCCAGTCCAACACTCTGTATCACACAGTGGACAGAAATACCAGGGGCCATCAGGAGGTCCACCAGTGGGGCCAGGACATTAGAAGCCCTCCCACTGTTGACCCCCCCCAAGCACCAAGAAGACAGAGCACCACTTGCCCCAGATTCCCTATCTATACCTTGTGGCTAATAGCCACTGATGGACCTCTGCTCCATATGCTTATCTAATTCCCTTTTGAAGCCGTCCATGCTTGTAGCCGCCACCACTTCCTGTGGCAGTGAATTCCAAGTGTCAATCACTCTTTGGGTGAAGAAGTACTTCCTTTTATCTGTTCTAACCCAACCGCTCAGCAATCTCATGGAGTGCCCACGAGTTCTTGTATTGTGAGAAAGGGAGAAAAGTACCTCTTTCTCTACCTGCTCTTTCCCATGCATAATTTTATAAACCTCAATCATGTCACCCCTCAGTCGTCGTTTCTCCAAGCTAAAGAGCCCTAAGAGCCTTAACCTTTCCTCATAGGGAAAGTGTTCCAACCCTTTTATTATTCGAGTTGCCTTTTTCTGCACTTTTTTCCAAAGCTATAATATCCTTTTTAAGGTGTGGTATGCTTACTTATTAATGTTCTTACTTATTATGCTTACTTATTAATGTTCTACCTTCATAATCGTTCTTAGACTTATATGTATAATTAAAGTGTTACACGTTGATCCCGTTTGTGCTTTAAAATAATGTTTATGGATTTATTAGTAGACTTTAAAGGGGGAAGGGGGGGATTTCTAGGTTCCATTAGTCCTTAAAGTCCATCTCGACTTTCAGAATAAAAGAGCTGGGGGAGGGGGAATTTCATTACGCACCTCAGCCTCCTGCAGGACAAGCCTCTGCAGGAGCTGTGAGAGTTGAATTTGTTTAAAACATTGCTTACCAGTGATACTCTCATCTAAGCATAGTTTCTGATTGCATTCATCTTACTGATCTGGTGTAAAAGTTTACACTACCTTTTAAATCATTGAACTAATCTGTAAACGTTCCAACCTGTTTAGTGCACGCATAAAATAAATGCAGGTGTCTTTGATCATCTTATCATTTCATTATACAACTGATTAGGGCATTAATATTGAATTCCGTACCTAATTAATTTTTAGTACATACACAAAGCCGAAGTTGGTGTCCTTGATCTTTTTTACTCTGCCCTTAATTAACTGCTTAAGCCTTTAACATAGATATCTATACCCTAAATATTCATAGTGTGGATTTATAACTAACTTTGGTGTCCTTGATTATTTATTACTTCGTTAAATAGTGGTTAAGATAAATAACAGTGATTATTGCACTTAATTAATTTTAGAGTGTTGTTACCGATCTTACAAACCTTAACTTTTGTTGTTGTTGTTCAGTCGCACAGTCGAGTCCGACTCTTCGCGACCCCATGGACCAGATCCCGCCAGGCCCTCCTGTCTTCTGCCGTCCTCTGAAGTTTGCTCAGTTTCATGTTCGTTGCATCTATGACACTGTCTAACCATCTCATCCTTTGCCGTCCCCGTCTTCTTTGACCTTCAATCTTTCCCAGCATCAGGGTCTTCTCCAGTGAGTGCTCCCTTCTCATTGGGTGGCCAAAGTATTTGAGCTTCAGTTTCATTATCTGGCCTTCCAGGGAACAGTCAGGGTTGATTTCTTTTAGGATTGACTGATTTGATCTTCTTGCAGTCCAAGGGACTCTCAAGAGTCTTCTCCAGCACCATAGTTCAAAAGAATCTATTCTTCGGCGCTCGGCTTTCCTTATAGTCCAACTCTTGCAGCCATACATGACTACTGGGAATACCATTGCTTTGACCATGCGGACTTTTATTGGCAGGGTGATGTCTCTACTTTTTATCATGCTGTTTAGGTTCGCCATCGCTTTCCTCCCAAGGAGCAGGCGTCTTTTAATTTCATGGCTGCAGTCACAAACCTTAACTACTATATACTAAAGGGAGGGAACTGCATTAGCCAGTTTGGTGTAGTGGTTAAGTGCGTGGATAATCTGGGAGAATTGGGGGGAGGTGTTTGTGAATTCCCTGCACTGTGCAGGAGGTTGGACTAGATGACCCCAGAGGTACTTTCCAACTCTATGATTCTACTCTAAGGTGAGCTAGGGTGACCAACTCTGGGCTGGAAAACACTTGGAGATCTGGGGGGTTGGAACCTGGGGAGGGCAGGGTTTGGGGAGGATATAACACCTCAGCAGGATATAACACCATTCCCCAGTCTCCCAAGCAGCCATTTTCTCCAGGGGACTGGAGCGAGATCGTAATAGCAGGGGATCTCCAGGTGCCCCCTGGAGGTTGGCAACCATAAGGCGAGAGCCGACTTCCAACCGCAGTGCCCACCGGACAAGGGTTTTCCCCATTTCCCTGAAACACAGGGTAGGAA
>NW_015171502.1:2643104-2643476 GCF_001447785.1 Gekko japonicus | reverse complement strand
TCGTCGAGAAGCTGAGTGAGTATTACGGTTAGGGAGGGAAGAACAACCAGGCCATTGGCTTTTACTGGGGCACCTCCTCCTGACTGATTGGCTGGCTGGGTGTGATGTCATGGAATGTTCCCCAGTTTGGTGTAGTGTGCGGACTCTAATCTGGGAGAACCGGGTTTGATTCCCCACTCCTCCACTTGCAGCTGCTGATGTGACCTTGGGTCAGTCACAACTTCTTCTTCTTCTTCTTCTTCTTCTTCTTCTTCTTCTTCTTCTATTTTAGGGGGAAAGGAGTGGTCTTGGAATGTTGGGATTCAGTGCAGTGGCTCTATGGGAGACGGAGTGTCAGTATGAGCAAATTAATTTATTTCCCATCAGATGCTT